>NC_054607.1:20214762-20397262 GCF_004785595.1 Juglans microcarpa x Juglans regia | reverse complement strand
ATGCATGATCGATCCCATTAAAGAAAACAAATTAATAAGCATACTTTATTTGATCCATTAACTAAATAAGACACAAATACATATAATTAATATATCAAGTGGCAGCAGGAAAAAAAAAAAAAAAAAAACTTATTGTCGCGCGTCGACATCTTGTCTCAAACGTCGGACTGCCTTAATTGACCCTAGTGGACGATGCTAATAAACCTACCCTCACGAGAGTATCTGATTACTTCATGAGTAGCGATTATTCCTCTTATCACCTAATTAATAAGCTGCAAAAACAGAGTAGTAGAATTCATGAGAAGGTTACGATCGATGGGGAAATTAAGTACAAGAAATAAAAGTAAACGAAGAAAGGAAATGTTATGGGGATTCGAGAATGCGCATATAAAAATACTTACGTGATTATTAGTACTACATAATGATTAGTTTTAGTATTTCGGAGGTGGTGGTGATTTATAGTAGTATGGGTATGGCGGTGGTAGGGATGGTGGTGGTGGAGATTTATAAACATAAGGTGGAGGGGGTGAAGGGGATGGAGGAGGAGGTGACTAGTAGACATAGGGTGAAGGTGGTGATGGAGATGGCGGTGGTGGTGATTTGTAAATATATGGAGGAGGGGGTGATGGAGATGGAGGAGGAGGTGAAGGAGAAGGTGGTGGAGGTGACTTGTAAATATAAGGAGGTGGAGGGGACGGTGAGGGTGGTAGTGGAGATTTATAGATATAGGGAGGAGGAGGTGATGGTGATGGGGGAGGTGGTGACTTGTAGACATATGGAGGAGGAGGTGATAGAGATGGTGGTGGTGGTGATTTATAAATGTAAGGAGGTGGAGGAGACGGTGAGGGAGGTGGTGGAGATTTATAGATGTAGGGTGGAAGAGTTGATGGAGATGGGGGAGGTGGGGATTGGTAGACATAGGGAGGGGGTGGTGATGGAAATGGAGGAGGTGGGGATTTGTAGATGTAAGGAGGAGGTGGTGACGGAGGTGGTGGTGGGGATGGTGGTGGTGGTGGGGGTGATCTATAGTAGTATAGGGATGGCAGTGGTGGGGACTTATAACGGTAATGCGGTGGTGGAGGAGACTTATTGTGGTATGGAGGTGGTGATTTGTGACGGTAATGTGGTGGAGGTGGAGATGCATAAACGTAAGGCTTGTGATCATCAGCTGCTGCATTGATGACTAATAAGACTACTGCCAATGCGCAGATTAGAGTTGGCCGCAGATTGGCCATTTTTGTGCAAAACTAAACTCCCACAATTCTGTAACTTTTATGCAGAGAAGATTTGGTATACTCTCTGTTGAAAGAGTACTGAGGAGAGGCTCTCCATTTATATAGCCATCCATCCAGACTAATGAGTAAAAGATTTTTTGACACTATCGGTAGTTTTCAACCTTTACCTAACCAATAAAGGCTTGACGCCAAGTCTTTGAGAATGGGGACATGTTTGATGTGTGTCTGCAGAAACTTTCCAGTACTGTTATTTAATACCAAGACTTTGGCTTTTGTTGAAATTAATGAAAAAACGCGTTGAGGAACATTTTCCATTTTGTAAAGCAGCAAAGGTCCTACATGGATCATTATCAATTGCTTGGTCCATGTTATTGCAATAAACACCAATATGTATTAGTCTATGGAAATTTTTGTTTAGAAAAATACTATTCTTTGTTTCTAGTCATGGTACTGATCGTACATTTTAAGTGGTTGATCATTTAAGTGACTAGCATATGAAATCATTTCAAATACGTTAAATCGGCAAATATGAATGAAATGATAAGATTAAAATCAAGAATATAACATTAGTTCTCTATTTAATAATCATTATTTGTCACCTTCTTGACAGCCTGAAATTTTCTTTGGAAAATTTTCCATTGCAAGTACGCAGTTTTACCACGTTTAACCTTTTGGTAATAATTTTTTTTATTGACATCGGGTGTCCGAAAACAGCGTGAAGCTTTTGGTAATTCAAACCCCTGAAAGCTTCAAGACGACCAATTAAAGTTAAAGTTAAAGCTAAAGTCTGACAATTTGATTTTTATTAATGGGGAAAATAAGCATCAAGACTCGTAATTAGTACAAGTGGGCTGATTAAGTTTAAGAAGCTTTGAAACTGATCATGTCATATGAGTATACATTAATCCAAATCTGACATGTAATTTCTATCTGATATCAAACTGTGCCTCTGCTGTCCCCTTTAATTATATAATCCAAGTTGCAACACATGATTTTGATAAGCTTAACTATTTCTTATAGGTCACCAAGAAAACAAAAATCCTTCAAATTGCCAATAAAATAGTTTAACTATGGAAAATTCGAAGTCAGGAGGAGTGACTTGGGCTGTCCCTTCAAATGCCGACTGAGCAAATTTTAGCACAGGGGCTTTGCATAATGGATAAAACTAATTACATTATCACATCTCAAGCGAAAGGGTCAAATATGTGACATTATTCTAAACAGCCCTCATGACTTATTGGATATCGTCCCCTTCTTTGAAAAAATTTAAAAACAAAAGATGATGTTGCTTCGGATCTTCAGAGATGAGCTACATTGTGATGAATATACTAAAACACAGTAACTGTGTGTAGGGAAATTTTCAGGATATGTCGACAAAGAAACTATAATTGCATTTTTTTTTTTAAGAGGACGGTATCCCAAATTTTATTGATTGCCCTTACTTGTGGAAGAAGAAAACTTTGGTTACATCAAGATGCCTGAGGGATACAATTAAAATAAAAGCCCAAAATCAAAATCAAAAACTGCTCAAACCAACCAAAATATCCAAAAAATTACAATCATATCAAACCGATAAAGTCTGGAAGGAAACCAACTCAAGAAAACCAAGAAAAAAAAACCTGCAAAACCAGAGCACATGCAAATAAATAAAAGATTATAAAACAAATAAACCAAGAGTTACCTCATTATGGGAATTAGCCATAGTGTATATACGGGAGGCTCAACTTGTCTGTCTTCAACATTCCTTTTAACAAATGAGGAAGATGAGTAAAATTATCTCAAGTCGCACTAGTACCTTTGGCACCCATCCTTGCCAAAAACTCAGCTGGAGCATTACCTTGTCTAAACACATGGGAAATAGAGTAGTTCAAATTTTTAAGAAAGCCAAGAATATCCTCCCAGAAGTCTTCAAAGTACCAAAGTTTACACTGTAATTTCATAACCCACTGAACAACAATTAAAGAATCTAATTCAATATCAACATGAGTTAGGCCCAAATTATGCACAAGACGCAGTCCAAAAAGGAGCCACATCCCCTCAGCATAATTATTCAAACCCACGCCTAAATGCTCAAAAAAACCCCTAATCAAATTCCCTTTATCATCTCTAATAATCCCTTCAGTACCAGCACATCCTGGGTTCCTTAAGGAGCTACCATCCACATTAAGTTTTACTCGACCTCTCAGAAGTTTTATCCATTTAACATTGTACATAGGTTTCATTTTAGGCCTTTTTATTGGAATATGAAGACTATGCAAAATCCTCTCATCATCATGAGATAGAGAGGTACCAACTTTCATTTTTTCTCCTACTTTCACTATCCAGAATAGAATATCTCTCCAAACTAAATTTATAGAATCTTAAAGACCCTCCATACGGCATTTACATCTTCTTATCCATAATCTCCAAGTGATGATAGTTGGAATTACACCCAAAATTTGTCAACAGTGGGAACGTCTAGACGCCTTGTGAAACCACATATTAAATAGTGTCATGCCAACTCTGTCGAGGCAAATATGGCATACCGACAAGCATGGCAAAACTCTTCCATATCTCACGAGCAAAATCCCCCCCATCCAGAACATGATTTTGATCTTCATAACACCCATTAACACAACAATCACATTTGGAAGCAATAGGAATACCCACCTTAATCAATCGATCATCGACACTTAAAGAGGAATTAAAGGCTTTCCAGATTATAACAGAAATATTCTGAGGTAAAGAAGAATGCCAAACCCAATTGGTCCACTAAAGAGTGGAGGACCGAACTCTCAAAATGTCCCATGCACTATGAGTAGAAAACTCACCATCTGAATTACCTTTCCATACTAAAACGTCATCACCAGTTTTGGCAGTGCACAATGTATGCAGGATCATAGCCGCTTGTCGCTCACCAAAAAGACTTTGGAGCAAAGTAATATCCCAACCAGAATCAATTCTACAATCCTTAACATGAAGATTAGGGAGATTAGAAATGGAAAAATTATCACAAAGCGGGCCCTCTTCTAGCCAATTCCCTCCAAAAAGAGATATTTCCATCCTTTAGTTTCCATTTAGAGTGTTTAAGAACATCCAGCATACAAGACATAATTCTTTTCCAAAATTTACTTCTTTTTGCCTGATTGACAACGGAAATATGATTATTTTTTATATATTTGCCCAGGAAAAAATTTGACCAAAGGGAATTATCCTTAATGACTTTCCAAGCAAACTTCATATGAAGAGTTTTTTGCACATTCTGAAGATCATTTATACCAAGTCCTCCTTCCTGAAATGGTTTACAAATATTCTTCCAAGAACACCAATGTTTCTTATTTTTTTTTCCGTGACTAGCACCCCAAAAGAAATTACACATGCATTTATGAATATTATGAATAACAGAAAGAGGAGCATAAACAATAGATAAAGTATGAATTAAAATACTAGCAAGGACATGCTTAATCAAAAGAAGCCGATTCCCAGTAGATAAAAAAAAATTTTTGCCATCCCTTAACATGGCGACATATATTACTCACCATATCATCAAGATGAATAGCCTTTAATCTGCCAGCAATAATGGGAATACCAAGATATTTAAAAGGCAAAGTGCCCTCAGTAAATCTAGTGATGTTAAGAATAGAAAGTCTTCTATGAGAAGAAATATTTTTAGAAAAAATAATAGAAGATTTTTCTTTACTAGCTCTTTGGCCCGACCAATTTTCATAGATGGCTAATATATTAGAAATATATTTCATGGAAGTTTTATTCCTATTAGCAAAAATAACAATGTCATCAACATAAAGAAGATGAGAGATAATAGGCGTACCTTGAGGATGGTAAAATGGAAGAATTTTGCCATCCAGAAAAAATTTCTTAAGCATGCGAGATAGAATTTCCTCCACCATAATAAAAAGATAGGGAGAGATAGGGTCAACTTGCGTCAGACCACGACCAACTGTGAAGAAATATTTGGAAATTCCATTCATCACCACAGAAAATCATGGGGAGCGAACACATTGATTTATAAGGCCACAAGCCCGTTCTGAGAAACCTAACTATTTAAAAGTAATAGAAAATCCCAATTGACACTATCATAAGCCTTGGCAATATTAATTTTCAATACCACATTGCCCCCCCGATTAGACTTATTTAAACAGTGAGTCATTTCCTAAGTCAAACTAATATTTTCAAAAATACTTATTCCAGGAATAAAGACACCTTGTACCTGAGAGATGAATTTTGAAAGAACAGGAGATAGTTGTTTAACCAAAATCTTGGAACAAACTTTATAAATCACAGTGTACAGGCTAATAGGTCTGAACTTATCAAAGCTTGCTGGGTTATCCACCTTTGGAATCAAAACCAAAGACGTAGCTGAGTAGTACCTGGTACCCTTGAAAAAATCTTGAACAGCATCCACCACATCTTTACTAACAATATCCCAGTAAGATCTAAAAAAAAAGGATCCAAAACCATCAGGGTCGGGGCTACTATCAGTTGAAATGGAGAAAATGGACTCCTGTATTTCTTGGATCGAAGGGAGCTTGCAAAAATTGAAATTATTAGCCTCAGAAAGCATCAGATTCACAAGATGAGACAAATCCGGTAAAGGGCCACTTTGTTTAACAGAAAGAAAGTCTGAAAAATAATTAATACCCTCATTGTGAATATCTTCAGGAGAAGAAAGCCTACGACCATCCCTAAGAGACATCTCATGCACCATAGTGTGAATATGGCTTTTTAAAGCACGAAAAATTTGGATATGAGCATCACCATTCTTTAACCACACTTGTTTACATTG
Source organism: Juglans microcarpa x Juglans regia (assembly GCF_004785595.1). Classification (NCBI taxonomy): domain Eukaryota; kingdom Viridiplantae; phylum Streptophyta; class Magnoliopsida; order Fagales; family Juglandaceae; genus Juglans; species Juglans microcarpa x Juglans regia. The sequence goes on along the minus strand of NC_054607.1, from coordinate 20,391,244 downwards.
TTGAGCTAGCCTGGTGGATTCTCTTTGTTGCCAAATATTTAACTCTAAACGAGAAGTCAACAAATCAATCTCATCATCTTCTGAGTGCCCATGTTGTAAAGACTCCTTTAATGCTTCGATACATGCCTCTAGCATATTTATATTAACATCGGTTCTACCAAAGTAAGTTTTATTCCAAGCACTTAAACAACCCTTTGTTTTTTATAAACTTTCTAGCCAATCTAAAAAGACCCTTATCATTAATATCATCTTCTTTCCAAGCTTTTTTAACACAGTCAAAGAAAGAATTATGAGAAATCCACATTTGCTAGAATTTAAAAGAAGGAAAACCATAGCAGTTGAGCACCTTATCCATCCAGATGACCATAGGAGCATGATCTAAATTGGTCCGAAGAAAGTATTGCATATGAGCATTAGGAAAATCCATAACTGCATTTGAGTTCAAGAGAGTTCTATCCAATCTTAGCCTAGCTTCTGGACAATCCCAGATGACCATTACACCAAGATAACATATTTCCAGAGAATCCCAGTTTAGATAAACCACCAGTCAATAAAAGAATTAAAGCTATGACATGAATAGCTAGCACTTGGATATCCTCTTTTTCTTGGTAGGCAATTAATGCTAGGACATTATATTCTAAATTATAAACTTGTATACTTTGTTTTCCATCAATCATCGACACGCTGCTGGGAATTAATGATTCTCTGAATTCATTGGCTTGGTACTCTTCCGATCCAGGGATTTTTTTCTTCTTCTTTCATGGCCGATCATATATAGAATATACCATTTAATTTCTCTCAACATCCTTGACACTCAAAGTCTAAAATTAAAGATATTTTGCTGTAACATTCAGTTGACTGGTGATCAGTACGATTGGCTGTGGATTAATTCAACTTATTGCGACAAATATTAATTAATAAAGGAAATAAAATAATTAATCTACTGAAAAGGAGTATGATCATAAAAGTATATATACTTAAGTGGTAAATTTCATAATAATTATTTATTAGATGAAACGTCTAAGTTTTGTAATGATCGTAATTAATTACTCCCTTAAATAGTTAGTACTTTGGAGTTTAAAGCCAAATATATTAATGACTTAATTAAACTTTCAAGGAATCATTAGTACGTATTAATAGAGCCGATCGACCTGCCAACCATGCATATACACTACAACACAATTTATCTTTTGTAACAGAGAAAACCGTCATAAAAAATAACCAAAACGTCACTAAAGACATTTGGTGACGGTTTGAAACCATTACCATGACTGTCACCTAATGTGCATCACAGAAAACAATTGGTGACGGTTTACTGTTGAACCGTGACTAAAAATATTTTTAGTGACGGCTGGAGGTGTTCCATTTGGTGTAACGTTTAAATGTTTCCTTTTTTGTGAAGGTTGAGATCTGTCACAAAATGTAACATTCGGACGTCCAATCAAATGTTTGAATGTCAACCCGACCAATTGACATTTGAATGACAGAAGTTGACGTTCGTTGATTATGGTTCGAACGTATCATATTTATGTTTGAACGTTTATACATCCAAACATTAACTGCAATAAAGGTTTGAATTTTCTTTCGAACGTTAACGGACCAATGTTAGAACGTAACGGGTATAATGTTCGAACGTTAGTTTGAATGTTAACAAAGAAGCGTTCGAACCCAAGTGATACGTTCAGAGGTTTGTTCGAACATTAATCGTTTAAATGTTTAAACGTTTTGTTTGTTTGAGGGTGAGTACGTTCGAACATTGAGTCGTGTATAGGAGAAAAGGCTGCTACACTATCATCCACTCCTCCAATGGAATTATCAGGAATGGTGACATTGAATTTTATGTGCCATCTATTTTTCTCAAGAGAAATGCCACGTATATAGCCACGATGAGCAGATGTATCAACTAATAGATAATAGTATAATTATAGTTCTATAGTTATTGAGACAAAAGTATTAATATATAATTAATTATCAACGACATTTCCTTACTGGTAGGTGTCAACTGACTATTGTTCTCTTGCGTATTAACTTTATCTTCAGGAGGGAATTCCTCGGATGGGGAGTCCTCAACGGGTTCATAACTTGGATTTGGTAGAATAGGTACATTTCTTCGTCATCGTTTTGACGACATCCTTGAAAATGATTAATATGATAAAGAAAATTAATTAGAAAAAATTATGAAAAGTATAATATTCTATAGTCACCTATATGAATAAAATATTTAATACTTTTACTCTTCGTCTTCGGATGTATTTTCTATGCTTATTTTAGAATCTCCCTCAATAACATCTTCGTCATCATCATCAACCTCTTCTTCATTCTCCTTATCCACTTCCTCCCTAGATTCTTTTTCGTCTTCTTCTTCTTCTTTCTCACTTACTTGAATTGAATGATCATTTAATACGGACGGGTCGAGATGGACGGGTGGGACGTCATCACTACACAAGGGGAGCAACTCGAGTGCACCGAGGTCAACAAACAAGTTAATACTCTCTCCATCTTCATGGTAGGCCTCTACAATCGGAGTGTCAACTTCATCTCCACTATTCTCGTAATCTGCATTCGTTCCTGTTTCATATATATTTTGAGAGATAAATTTTTATATGACTCGCCAAGTTGTCTTTCCACTATCTTCATCAGCGCTTTTCATTGGATCAATCAAGTAATAGACTTGGGTAGCTTGATAATCCAATATGCATGGATCATCTTCGTACCATTTAGATGTAGTATTGACACTCGTAAAGTGATTATCCCTATGTATCAAAACCCGACCACCACCTAGATCCCACCAATGACATTTAAAGACATATGTTATAGACCCACCCAGATATTTCAATCTAATAATATCACATATGATACTATAATAGTCAATATCATCTATTTCATGACTCCTTTCGACCAACATACCACAGTTTTGAGTTTTTCTATTACGTTCACGGTCCACCTCAAACCATGCATGCAGTGTATCAAAGTGCTTTACGTATATCGCCGAGAAATCCGTTGATTTTTTTACTATTTTTCTTCACAGCATCTCAAAAAGACCAGAAATGCATCTATGGAAGCTCCTCATTGGCAAGTACCTCCCTCAGATTTCTACAAAGTCAATTGGGATGCTTCAATCAACAAAGTTTAATGCAAAGTGAGAATTGGAGTAATTGTGAAAGACTGGGAAGGAAAGGTTGTGGCTACACTCTGGTCTTCCAGGGAGCTGTATCCTGATACTCTTTTTGGCAAGTCCATTGTTATGCTTAAAGCAGCTATTTTATGCATTGAGATGGGTTGACAGAAAGTAATATTGGAAGGAGATGCCTTTGCTCTAGTAAATGCTCTCTAGGAAAAATGGAGCTCTATGGGGATGATCATAAGAGATGCAAAGGAAATCTTAGGCCAAGTGAACCAATGGTCAGCAAGCATGTATCTAGAAATGTCAATAATGTGGCTCACACTCTAGCGAAGAGTGCATTAGATCTCTGTGAGGAGAGCATTATTACAGGGTTACCCTCATTGTATTCATTATTTGCTCTAATGAAAGTGAAAGTCATTTTCTCAAAAGAAATAAAATAAAATTATATATAATATATATATATATGATTTTCCATGGAAGAATAGTCTTTCAGACATGCACGCGCGTACCATGCATTTCTTTCACAAGCACCCATGCACACAAATTAACCAGAACATATTAAATTAGGACATACATGAGGTAATTGGAAGATTACGCCTAGCTTTAAGTAATTTACATATATAAGCAAAGACTTCCCCATCCCGCCCCCCCAACACACACACACACATATGATTATTGGCTGAAAGAAATTATAATTCATTCAGCGTTTAGTTCATGGTGGTACGTGTACTTTGGATATTCACAATCATGAAATAATAACAAACATGATCATGATGTCCAACCACTATCGCACTGGATCGAGCATGAATAGCGAGCACTTGGGTATCCTCTTTTTCTTGGCAGGCAATTAATTAATGCTATGGCATTATATTCTAAATTATAAACTGGTATACTTTGTTTTCCATCAAACATCAATTCTCAAACCAACACATGATCATGAGAACTTTCGTTTATTCTCTTGGAGTAAGCAACACGCTGCTGGGAATTAATTAATGGTTCTCTGAATTCATAGACTTGGTCTTACGATCCGAGGATTTTTTTCTTCTTTCATGGCCGATCATATATAGAATATACCATTTTTCTCTCAACATCCATGACATGATTCAAAGTCTAGAATTAAAGATATTTTGCTAAATTCAATGCATGCAGGCCAACTAGTCCGACGAGTGTCTATCAAGTGATCGAATTTCTTAAATAACATTAACGTATAACATTAAATAACAATAACATTTCTTAAATAACTACAAGAAAAACATGTATTTGTGACTTTTTTTGTGACGAAAATGACTATTTGTGATGAAAACAGATTCATTTTAACTAAAAATAGTTATTTCTAGCGAAATAACTGATCACAAATAAATAATTTTCTTGTAGTTGGATATATATTTATATATATATATATATATATATATGTACACATTATATAATGATACAATGACTGAAGGGATCGAAGCAAAGGGTTAGATATTTGGACATCAATCAAGCAGTGAATGGATCCTTCAATTTGTCAAATTCCATTTTTTAAAAGGGGTGTACCGAGTGATATTAGCTCCTGTTTGTCTGCATAAGAATTCTCGTGTAGTTTTAAATTATTTTTTTAAATTAATATTTTTTATTTTAAATTTTTTAACCTTTTCATCTAACAATTACCTAATTAATATAACTTTCTCAAATTTCTAAACAAAACACAAAAAATATGAATACAATATTTTCAGATTTGATGCCAAAAATAATATTAAAAGATTATATTTTAATAATATTTTAATTTTATAATACTTTTCTTCAACTTTTCTCTCTTATTTTTCAAAATTCAAAAAAACATCTCTGACAACAAATTCACTTATAGTGGGTGCGAATCCCCTTGTGACAAGAGGCCATTCAAAAAACAAGTCGTCTTTGCTACGCCACAAACTATGCCAAGCCACAGTCTCTTCTAATCTCTAAGTATTCTCTACAACTATAGAGATGACAAGTTCCGGTTACTCTTAATGGGTCGTATTCGTGTTGACCCATTAACTGTAATGTATATACTCTGACACGACACAAACATGACCCGTTAACACGATTTGACATCCCTAGATGTAAGTACGCATTTTTGGTTGACCAGGATTGGTTTGAGAACAATTTCACTGATCGGCCGAATTCAAACATATATGTTCGTTCCCGTGGTATTGGAATGGGGGCTTGACAATACTTCTTTCTCTTCTCTTCCCATACGGAAAAACTTAACGGGAAGGGAATACAAAGAACTCGACCTATTCTTGTACTCCTTCGATCACGAGGGTGCTAGACAATGATAATTCTACCGTTCGGAAAGTGGAATTGGAAGTGGAAGTTCCAAACTTATAAGGAAAAGGAAGATGCTTAAACAAAAAGAGAAGTTCTTCAAGCGAAATGGTGGACTATTGTTACAACAACAACTATCTTCAAGTGATCATGTCAATGTTGAGAGCAACAAATTGTTTAGTTCAAAGGATTTGGAGGTGGCCACTAATCAATTTAATGTAAATAGAATACTTGGCCGAGTTGGACAAGGCACTATTTACAAAAGCATGTTGTCAGACGGAAGAATTGTAGCAGTAAAAAGATCTGTGATGATTGATGAAGAAAAATTGGAAGAATTTGTTAATGAAGTTGTCATTCTTTCACGAATTAATCATAGGAATGTGGTTAAATTGCTTGGCTGTTGTTTGGAGACAGAAGTTCCTCCGTTAGTTTATGAATTCGTTCCAAATGGAACTCTTGCTCGATATCTTGATGATCAAAATGCAGAGTTTCCACTCACATGGGGTATGCGTTTATGAATTGCTACAAAAGTTGCAGGAGCTCTCTTTTACTTACACTCAACACCTTCCTCACCTATTTACCATCGAGACATCAAGACTACAAACACACTCTTAGATGAGAAGTATAGAGCAAAAGTGGCTGACTTTGGGACTTCAAGATCTATTGCTATTGATCAAACTCACTTGACCACACTAGTATATGGCACTTTTGGATACTTGAGCCCTGAGTATTTTCAATCAAGTCAATTTACAGAAAAAAGTAATGTTTATAGCTTTGGCATTGTCCTAGCTGAGCTCTTAATCGGAGAAAAAACGATTTCTTCTAAACAGACACTAGAAACCAAAAGTCTAGCCACATATTTGCTTAATGCAATGGAAGAAAACAATTTGTTTGATATTATTGATAATCGAGTTTTGAAGGAAACTAAGAAGGGAGAGATTATTGCAGTCGCCAACCTTGTGAAAAGGTGCTTGAATTTGAATAGAAAGAAATGACCTACGATGAAAGAGGTGGCAAAAGAGTTAGAGGCAGTACTGCAAATGTCGCAAAACTTTGAAGAGGATGGAGCATGCTAACATATACATTTTATGGTCTCAGCTCCTCTGAGCATGGCTCTTGATTGCCTTCTGGTTTTCCACACTACAGTTTCAGAATTAACAATAAAGCAAAAAAAAAAAAAAAAATCGTACTTTTTTTTATGTCCTTTATGCTAGCAACAAAGCAAACAGACTCTTCAAACTCAAACTAGAAGTTCCACACTATTAGAAATACCAGTTCACCTATTCTAGTTTTGTTTTTTCCATCTCCATTGGCTCTTCTATAAATAGAGCTCATTTTGATGTAAGAGAATACGCTGCATCGCCAATAAAATTTAATTAGTTTCCTCGATAATCAGTTCATCTTCATTCCTTTTTTCTCTCCCCTAACTCCATTTTAATTTGTTTAGTTCTTACCCATGAAAGTCTCCTGGGCATGTTTTGGGACTACTAAAGAAATCAAAATTAATGTTCTGTCTCTGTTTCCTTCTCAATTGCTCTTAGTACGCCCTATGATCCCTATGCCAAACCTGTTAATTCTACTCAGTATTACCCTGCTTCCAAAACTGAGTACATTAAACAAAAAAAATTTTCCCAAAGCTTGTTTTATGTTGAACCAAATAGGTCCATATATACAGACTCTTTCAAAATTGCTTCGAGTTATTTTTCCAAGGGTTTTCATTGGATTCCCAAGAATCTTGCAAAAAAAATCCAGTATTATTCTGATATTCTAGTACAGACTAACTCCCTTGTTATCAAGCTCATCTATGATAAGATCGATAAAACCAAATTGATCTACTATAGTGCTTATATACTAAATATTATCACAAAAGAGAAATGGGGATCTCATCCTTCTACAGAGAAGAGGCTCCCACATTCTGACATTGTTTATTATTACTATGACTATATGATGTCTGGTTTAAGTTTATGTTATTCCAGACTCCGGAGATGTCACATTTTCTATTTTTGAATTTTGAAAAAAATAATAATAAAGATTGAATTTCTCATTTGGTTTATACGATGGTGGCATCAATTTGGCCCAATTCCCAAAGTTTTTCTTAAAAAACTTTAGGAAGTAATCAAATACTTTGCCACTATTTTCAAAATAGATCAGCATAATCAAAAACTCTCCTACTTTTTCCACTTTTGCAAGAGATACAAAGTCCTTTAGATATCGAAATGGTGATTTACTAGTCCAATATTGGTTTGTCAAGAGGTGGGATACATTTCCCCACACACAAGATGTAATTGATAATGTTGCTCATAACTTTCCTCATAATGCTCCAGATCTTAAGAATATTGAGGAATTTCCGCTTGTTAAACAGAGAACCTTGCCTGAATATCCAAACACTTAGGCCACCATTTCTGCTAAACCTACTACTTCTGTTAAATCTGATAAATATAACAAATCTTCCAAATCCAAGGAAAAGAAGAATCTGATCCAGGGATTAACAAAAAATGATTTGATTTATCTACTACAGAAACAATTGAAGAACAATGATAAAACTGTTGAGAATAATTCTGATACTGAGTAAGAAGCATCCTCTAAAGCTTCAATTACTGATTCTTGTAGTAATATATTTAGACATGATTTAGAAGGCACTCTAAGACTATCTGACGACTGATCTGTCGGTACAAACTGACAAATATTCAGAAGCATCAAATAACTACCATCCCCAAAAGACTAATTGGTCATCTGCTTCTTCCCGCTTTACTTTCAGCACAAAGGACAGAACTTCATCTCCCACAATTTACGTGGAGAAAGTATCCAAAGCCTGTTGTTGCTACTGTTTTGTACTTGTTGCTATTGTTTTGTACTGGTTGCTACTGTTTTGTACAGTTTGCTTTTCTACTACCACCTTATTGTTGTACTGTTTGGTTTATTAAAGACTCTTCCTTCATCTATAGAAGGAGAACCTTGCCTCAAAAGCAAACAACTTTTTTTATTAGCTACTTCTCCCATCTCCCCTTCACACTTCTCAGAAAGCAAGCCTGCCTTTTTGTTTGTTAAGAAACCTGTTTCCCCACCTTCATAATAATATTGTAAGTTGTTTCAATTTGAATAAACAACTCTTTCTACTTACATTCATCTTCTCTTTATTATCTTCTCTTTATTATTATTTTCATATATTATTATTTCCATTTAATTCCAGTTATCTAGTCCTATTCTGATTCCAGTTATCTGGTCCTACTTTTATTATCTTAATTTATCTGCACTATCACTCAAGTTATCTGGTCCTTATTTCCAACTCCAGACATTTGTTCCGTGCTTTACTACTCCCAGATTCTATTCATTCATTCTGCTTGCTTCACTTCCGCCATTCATTCCCTTATTATATATATATATATATATATATATATATATATATATATAGTTAGAGCTATCCAATGGCAAACTTTGGTACACAAATTATTAAATTCTTTGCTTGCACATGTTTTTATTCGATCTAAAGCACCTTATATAAATACATGATCATAGACTTCTAACAAGAGTACTTCTATATATGTAAACTTGACCTCAAATAAATAGACTCAAAGACGGGTTATAAATTTTTTTTGAAGAACTTCCAACTCATCAATAATTAGGTGATCTCCCTAGACAAAGATTCCTGATGTGCTTTTCTCTGCTCCTAGAAATCATGACAAAAAAGCTCAAAATAGCTCCCAATTTTGAGCTATTTTGATCATTTAAGTCATGGGTGCTTTTCTCCGTTTGTTTTTTTTCTTTTTCTTGGTGTTTTAGAGTTTGTGGTTTGTATAATTATTTCATTTCACTTGAATGAGCTTGGTTTATATTGATGCAATGATAGTTTCTGTTTGATTAAAAAGAAAATATTTTATGAAAGAATCATTGTGTTAAACTCATATATATAGAAACTACTGGCGCACGGTACCGTAATGTGCGGGAGAAATTTTTATTTTTAATTTTATTCTATTTTTAAGTCTTATTTAACACTTGATGGTATAGTTGTTTGAATTTGACCTTAATTTTTCGTTACTAACTATAATAAATTATTAGACATAAAGGAAAGAAGATGACATGAAGGGTCTATACTATTAAAATTTCAATTTCAATTAATTTATATAGTATTTATTGCCAATTTTCCATCATCATTTTTCAAATGATTTTAAACCTAAATGATTTAATTTATGGTCATTAATATATATATATATATATATATATATATATATAGATAGGAATGGATGATATATATAGCCTAACAAGAACAAAAGCTTCTGTTTCAAAATTAATTACATATACTAATTGTACTAGATTAAATATAGGAAAAAGAAGATCACAAAGAGTTATATAAAAATGAAGTAGATCTAAATCTATAAACTAGGCCCACAAAATATTTATAACTGTCTGATGAATAAATTTCTCGAAAAGTATTAAATGTTCAACAAATACGTACTATGTGCACCGCTTTACGCGTCTATTCTTTGAGATTAATCTAAATCTATAGATGAGAATTTAGACAAATTTCTTTGGACCTGATGTATCATAAATTAATACATGATCGTCAAGAGATTGTAGCAAATATTCTTCGAATGATGATGATGATCATCATTTATTCAAATTAATTAATTACGTTTTCTCGCTTTTATGATCATCATCTATTCATGAGCTAGGGAGTCTATGCAAGTTGTTGACTTGCGAGTGAATCAATGCGTAATTGAGAGTGATTACCGGATCGAGTCTTTAGGACGTGGAAATTATAATTAGGACCTAAATTAAGCAGTGAAGTTCCGGACTGGTGTAGGTCCAATCATAGCTAGGCTAGGCTAGGCTAGGCTATGATATTCTTTGATAATTCCCTCAAGTTGTACATGTTTATTTTTCCTGAGAAATTCTTGGGAATCGAAGCAAAGGCCCACTTTGGCTGCTATTTCTGATCTTCGTCTTCTTTTGGTCTGGCTAGCTGCTTCATTGGAGTAGTCTTCGAAACTCATGGCAAAGTCCACACATAATTGAGTTCAAGCCGACGTTTTAGAAATACATTTTAAATTAGTAAGTTAGCTCATGCTGCCAGCTTTGAATCTTCTACAGGGAAATCTATTTTCAAGCAAATTGGAACTCTTAATGATCACTACTAACAAAAATGAACATTTATTATGAATTATTTAGATTAAAAATAAATTTATTTTGATAAAAATGGTCGTTATCGGAAGAAATAAATGACCATAAATAACTTTTTTTTCTTGTCGTCAATTGTATTCCTAATTATATATATTAGATATATGCAAATCAGCCATGAATTGCATAAATTTCGTTGTTATAAGGTTTTTACATACCTTTAATTTTGAGGCTAAGGTTTTTAGATACCTTGAAATTGAATGTAATCATGATTTTTCTCGACAGCAAGTAAAGGTTAAATAATATTATAATTTTGCTTAAAAAAATATGGCAACCAATCAAAATTTGACATGTAATAATTAATAAATTTGCCTCAAAGGTGGGTGAAACGTGAATAAATATACAATTAATTAATGTGATGAAATGATGAATTGGTGGGTGCATCATCATGTCGTGCAAGTTATTATTAGCTTACAATTGCAGCCTAATTTCAATCTGATCGATCTCCACTCATACAGCTCGATCGGATTAAAATAAAAATCATGCAAGAAATTAAGAAAAACGGAAATATTAATTAACTAAGATGATTCTAAATTTCTTTGAAATAATTATCAGAAGTACGTAGATCAAGTACTATTACTACGGCGCGCAGATTTAGATTTAAGTATTTTCTCCTGAAGTTCATGTCCATTATGTAGAATTAATGCTAGCTAGCTAAATAATGCTGCCATTCACTACAATAATCATGTAAATTAAACGTAACCGACAAAAATTTTGACATTTTCCCTTCAATTTCTTTAATATACATATATATATAGGACAATTAATTAACAAATGTCACAGGAACTTTGAATACTGAATTTGCGCATTATTAATTAATATTCCATGCGAATTTTATAATGTAATTTTTTGTGTTATATGGGTGTTGGTAGGCTTTCACAAGGAATATAGAGTGTGCATGAATTTAAGTGATCAGGAGGATAAGACTAAACAAAGTCTTAAGATAATTCAAAGAGAAACATTGAGATTTTATCATTTAATTCAGACTGGCTGACGTGACGTTATATCTCAAATTTTCGTTTGAATGGTTGGTTTATGACATTATTAAAATTAATGTGTCAAAGGCAAGAAGTAGTATATATTACTCTCAAAACAATAGTATATATCTTGTAGTATAATTATTAAGGAAAACACTATTTTTATCGAGGATTTTCATCGATTTTGTGTATCAATTTTTTTTTTTAATGCTCATGAAGTGTTTTTTTTTTTAATGAGTTTGCGATTTTCTTTTAAAAAATTAAAAATCAAAAAAAAAGTTGCACACTCGGTGACTCTCCTAGTGGTTGTAAGATCACTATAAGAAAAACAGATTTTTGTGGTCATTTAATTGCGATGAAAAGATTATTGGTGACCAAAACAAACTAATTTTAATTGTAAATAGTCATTTCGCTGAAATTAACTGATCACAAATAAGCAGTTTTCTTGTAGTGAATTACCCAATTATTAATTAGGAATTAAGATAATTAATTATCTGTACTATGTTTTCTTTTATCGATATATCTCCAAATAATGAATACAGATTGGAAGAAGACGTGTTACCTGAACTGCATGATAAGGTATCAAAGAACGTAAGTGTACGTAAGCTACGGTCAAGGGGCGATTTCTAATTACTTTTGAACGCAGATATATTTAATTAGGTTAAGATATGGTGGTGATTTTGGGTTGAGTCCTAGTTATAAGCATTTTTTTTTTAATTACTTGCATGAAGTGATCATGATTTCTTTTTTTAAATATATATATAATTTTGTATTTTATTGCTTGAAAATTTGAAAAGTTATAATAATTAGATAATAATTAAATAAAAAAAATTGAAGATTTGAAATTAAAAAGTCATGTCAGTAACATTTATGAATGAAATTATGAAATATTTTGAGATAAGATAAAATGAGATCATTTTACTTCCGAAACAAGCCCTGAGAGAAAGATAGATTTTTTGGGATAAGTTTCGAGAGAATCTAAATATATATTATATATATATAGTTTCTATTTCTAGAAGACTTTTTAAAAAAAAAAAATCATTCACATATTTTTGTTTAGAAAAAATGTCCATTCAAGTTCTTCACCAAACTTGAAGGCCTAAAATGAGAAAGATAGATATAAAAAGTTCATGATCATATAACATTAATTTATTATTATCCCTAGAAATATTTCGAATGAAATTAAGAAAACAATAAGGGGTTGTTTGGACAGAAAAATTATAAATATTGCACCGACGCTTGAAAGAAGGAAAACTTATAATATTTTCACAAAAAAATGCTACCTAACACGCGCATATACGTTGAGTTTAATTAATGAACTGCCAAATCGCAGTAGTCGTAATAGAAAAAAAAAATATACATATATATTGGAACGTTGCTGGCAGGCAGCTTCAAACACTGGTCTCTTTATTGCTAGCTCGCTCGCTCGATCGTAGTTTGACTTTTGTGCCTTTCATACCCCTCGATATTGATCTCATTCCTCCTTTCTTCCCTGATCATAGAGTACTTGATCAGTTTTGGATAGATCAACAACGTGCTTCTAAATTCTAAATTATATTACCCAAACAAAACAGAAAGGCAATTTTCCAGCCATAGTACAGCACCTTACCTACTCTTCTATTGACTAATTAGTTCATAAGAACACGTTTAAGTCTTTACACACAAGATCGATCATGTCATATGGACAGAACTATATAAATTAATAAGATGTATCAATTTGACTCGTTGAAGTTTTCCAATTATTGTGAGATTTGGGATATATATTAATATTTAAAGCATAAATACAGCCTGTTTTTGGGAGTAAACAAATCTGTTGTTTTCAAGAATGATTGTAGAGCTTACTATATAAAGGGGTTAGCATTCTTTGGTACAATGCAAGCTGTCTCCGGACACATCTTTCAGCATTAGTGGTGATCAATTGCTAGTGCAATGGGTATCTCAAGCCACCACCCAGGGCATTCGACTCGACTGCTTTCTACTCTGGTTTTTTGCCTCATAGCCACTAGTGTGGCTGCCACTTACGAGCCTTATGTTTATGCTTCTCCACCGCCACCGCATCATAAACACTTACCACCATTGCCACCAAAGCATGGAGGTCACCCACCGTATTTCTACAAGTCGCCTCCTCCCCCACCACCTTCTCCATCACCGCCTCCTCCTTATGTCTATAAATCACCCCCACCGCCATCACCATCACCCCCACCTCCGTATGTTTACAAGTCTCCACCTCCCCCATCTCTCTCTCCTCCACCCCATATGTCTATAAATCACCACCACCTCCATCTCCATCACCCCCACCACCTTATGTCTATAAGTCACCTCCTCCTCCTTCACCATCTCCTCCCCCACCATACATTTACAACTCACCTCCCCACCATCACCATCGCCATCGCCACCTCCTCCTTATGTTTACAAATCACCACCACCACCTTCTCCATCACCCCCTCCTCCTTACATTTACAAGTCCCCTCCTCCACCATCTCCATCACCACCTCCTCCATATGTTTATAAGTCACCTCCACCTCCCTCACCATCACCTCCTCCACCCTACGTCTATAAATCTCCACCACCACCTTCACCGTCTCCTCCACCTCCTTATATTTATAAATCACCTCCACCTCCCTCACCATCACCTCCTCCACCCTACGTCTATAAATCTCCACCACCACCCTCACCATCTCCACCACCTCCTTATATTTACAAATCGCCACCCCCTCCATCACCATCACCTCCTCCTCCTCCATATGTATATAACTCTCCACCACCTCCCTCACCATCTCCTCCACCTCCTTATATTTACAAATCACCACCACCACCATCTCCATCACCTCCTCCTCCATATGTCTACAAGTCGCCACCACCACCATCACCATCACCTCCTCCTCCATATGTCTATAAATCTCCACCACCTCCCTCACCGTCTCCTCCACCTCCTTACATTTACAAATCGCCACCACCTCCCTCACCATCACCTCCTCCCCCTTATGTCTATAAATCTCCACCACCACCATCACCTTCTCCTCCACCTCCTTACATCTATAAATCACCACCACCACCATCTCCATCACCTCCACCTCCATATGTTTACAAGTCACCACCACCTCCATCACCATCACCTCCACCTCCGTACATGCACAAATCACCATCACCCCCATCTCGATTCCCACATCCTCCATACTACTACAAGGCTCCTCCACCTCCAACCCATTGGCAACATCCTCCATACTTCCATAAGTCACCATATCCACCTTCCAATTCTCCCCCCGCATCTCACTGGCCATTTCCACCGTACCTCCGTAAATCACCTCCTCCACCATCCAAGTCTTCCCCAGTCCCATATTATTACAAATCACCACCACCACCAAAGGGCTATTAAATTTCAATCAAACCCCTGAATCAATTTGAATTGTTACACGAATAATCACTTTCCAGCTTGGATTTTATTTATGGTTTATTCAGCATTTTAATTTTTTGTTTGTTGTTTTTATTGAACAAGATCAGTCCTTATGTGCGCGCAATAAGGGCCTGAAGCGATATCCTTTGTGATCCATATATAAGCATGAAGAACCAGTGCAATTTTCTTCCATTATAAGCAACATTGTAAGCGCGCGCGGAATGTGGTCAAGTCCTGAAAGGATCAATTCTATATAATGTATCGATCTCATTGCTATTTTGCATGCATCACTAAGTCTAATTATTCCTTATATTGTTGTTACCGATCGAACACGTCGAAATTAATATTCTGTTTTCCTTTCAAAGCGTACGCGTTTGTGTACGTACTTGCATGGGTCGAGTCCAGTACCATGGAAATTAATATATTAATTACTGATCATCCTAAAAATGTTATATATTTGTGAAACGACGAGCTAGCCGTGATCTGTGTATATATATATATATGTATGTATATATATATATGTATGTATGTATGTATGTATGTATCATGTGCATGCAAATTATATGGTATCACCTCAACGTACGCAAACGAACACACGTAATCTGAGATTAATAAATAATTGAGTCATGAATAATACATATATACTAGCTGTCGACCTTGCGTTGTCTTGCCAAGAAACTTACACCAAACATGGACGTTTCTGCCGTTCTTATATATATAGAAAAATTATTCTCATCAGTTATTATTCATCACTCAATATCTCACACCATATAAAAAAGTTATAATTGTGAGATGTGAGAATATTAAATAGTGGTTGATGCAATATAGTAATCTCCTTTTTATATATATACATATATATATATATATATATAAAGCAGCTAGCTGGAATGGTACTTGTCCTAGCTGTTCATAATGGATCATGTAATTAAGTAGCAGGCCGGGCTGATCATCATCAAGTTAATTTTTGTATATGATATATCTTTTTATTATCTCTCTTTCTCTCTAGCTAGATGATCTGTACCCATGATCTGGTCTGATCATGTCCATCTCTCGGCTGGATTTTGTTCTTCTACCCGATCACCGATCGACTATGTATTATTCATGGTTCCATTAAAAATAATGAAAATCAGATGATCGAAAGGTAGAATATAATATATGCAAAGTTAGGCAAATTAAATAGACATGATCATGACCAATTAATTTATTTTGAATGGAAAGCTAACGTACGTATATACGTACATTTTTTACTTGGATATATATTATATCTAATTTGATCATGATCTCTGCGCTAGCTTTGATCTTATATATATATATATATATATATATATATATATATATTCTTTAATTTTAATGTTATTATTGATCTTGTCATCCATCACTTTTGCCGTTGAAGGAAAATTCATGTTGATTTTGCATTAATCTGCCTAATTTCTAGAGGGCAGTAGGGTAACATACATGACCAATTATTATTGAAGTGCATGCTTTCCAGCTAGCTGTTGGAGCTCCTATCCCCTCCATTTTAGACTCGTTCATATATATACACATATCATGTGTGTCATGTCATGTCATCATGTGTGTGGCTGACCCTCATGATTACATATATATATATATATTTGTGTGGAAAATCGGCTACAGCTTGTTAAACCAAGAAATGAGAGTCATGAGACAAAGTATACGCGTACGCGTAAGATTACTTGAAGTCATGTAAAAATTAACATTATATATATATATTTATATATATATATATCAATAATATTAATTATCGGTATTGATCAGCTAGCACATGATGATCATGATTAATTAATTAATGCATGCAATGTCTGAAAAGTAAGGGGTTAATTAATATTAATATTTCGTACTTAAATTAATCTATAAAACTTATAATTAATCTCGATCGATCATTGTGATAGGACTAATTAGTACCTATCATTACATCATGTCTCTGATGTACGTAGTACGTACGTACGTACCCCAGGTTGCAACTAATTTTGACTACGTACGTACGGCCAATTAAATAAGTAGTTTTTTTTGTAGTATTAAACTAGCTAGCTACAAGAAAATTATTTAATTGCCATCAATTAATTCTAGTAAAATGATTATTTGTAACAAAAATTAATTATAAATAGTCTTTTAGTTGCAATAATAAATTAGTCACAAAAATCTATTTTTCTTATAGCTAATTTTTTAAGATACAAGCGGGTTGATGAACCAACATGCGTGGCAATTGTTAGTTTAATATTTTATCAGATCTTATTTTTATTTTTTAATAAAAATAAAAAACAATTGAAGAGAAAGAAGACAAGAAATGTCATCTTCTTCCTTTTTTTTATGCTCGACTTTTGCATGCCTCTGTATATCGAATTGTACTTATTGTATAGAACTACCACAAATGTTTTTTACGGAGTTCCATTGACACACTTTGTTTGCAAATTACTTGAGACAGAAAATTGCAAGCATACAATTAGAGAGACAAAAGGGAGGGGGTGTATTTCTTTTGTTTTATGGGTTTTACAGAAGTTGAACTGCTACAATGGATGGAATTTTCTCTAGCAGTTTTTGTGTAACAGACACTCAAACAGTCATCACCCCTACTGCTGGTCCTGTTATACAAATTTTGACTATTGGCTCCTCGATTGCCACAAGTTCAAGCGACCCGCCAGCTGCTCCAAGATACGGCCTTATTTCTTGGAGTACCTTCTTAATATTTTCCTCATTCAGCTCAAGGATAGTTTCTTCATCAGCTATGGGTTCCACTGCAACTATTTCGAGGATCTTTTCCATCAAATGGCGCTCAATACCCATTTTCATTGTTGTAACATAGCTGTAAACTCTTTTTTTTGTTCTTGAAGACGCTTGATGAAGTATAACGAAGAGATAAGTGTTGTTTTAGTTTTGACCAAAAATAAAGAAGCACCGTTTTATTAAATTTGAATCCACCTCAACCATCAGTGCGTTTCGGTGTGCAAAAGCGCTTGAAAGAATCATTTTTGTTAATCAAAGAATCAAGGACTTAATTAAAAGAGAGAGATTGTAATATCTCATAGGGTCGGAGTTTTTCTCGATTCGATCCGAAACTCAGAATTAGGGTGTATCCGAGCGGTTATCCACCCAGATTACACTCGAGCTGTTGAGAGAAACCTAGGTCTTTATGATCCGGGTATCCGTAACCGGGTCCCTTTTTTAAAAACAAAAGTGCTATAAAAATATTTTTTTAAGTTTAAACAGTTTTTTTTAAAATTATTATTAATAAATCCGGTTGCAATCTGAATATCTAGATTTATAGCCAAGAAAGGAAAAAAAATCCGAATATTTGGATTAAATCCAATTATCCGTCAGGATTATTTCCTGATTAATCTAGGCGGATACTGCCAGGTTTATAGAATTTGGATCCGGATCCCGTTATGGTCAGATATCCTGATCCAGATCTGATTGCACACCCCTCATATCATATTGAGTAAAGGGGAGATAAAATTATATGATGATCAATGTGTTAAGATATAAAATAAATAATAAAATCAAATTATATGATGATCAATGTGTTAAGATATAAAATAAATAATAAATCTATCTCTTTCCATCAATTTAAACTTTTAGAATAAAAAGCTACGGTGATTTCATAGAAATATCAAATTATCTAGAAGGAATAAATAGTATAAAATATTAATTAGCTAGGTTAAACCTAGCTATGACCATTTCAAGATTTACTGAAGTCCACCAAGAAATATATAGCTCACACTTCCAAATTCCAACAACGTTTAAGAGAGAAACTTTGACTGCACGATGATGATCATCAATTTGTCCAAATCTTGACATGAACGTCATTAATTTTTCAACTGAATGACCTGTGCCTGCATTCATTTTCTAACAACAATGTCTGATCCGTACGTTCTCTATATTTAATTATATTAAGTTTTATAAACAGAGCTGCCGAGACCATGTTTTCATGAAATTCAAATAATCAAACGGCCAAAAACAGGTCAACCCGATGATCTGACTCTTAATTTATTGTTTAGGAAAAGGCAGATCATCGATTCATTGCCGGCAACATATATATATATATATATATATATATCATGTAGAAGCTTTTGGAGATCATGCACGTATTTAGGCAAGAAACTTTCAGAGACGCGATATCGATCTTCAATGATATTAATATTATTTGTAGGGGTGTAACCGGTTCGGTCCGATTCGGTTTTGGATAAAATCTAAGATCAAACCGGTATGTACCGGTTTTTTATTTTTCAAAACCGATTACACTCCGGTTACCTTCCAAATCCGGTACATCCGGTTTTACTGATTTCCGATCTGGTTTCCCTTTTTTTTTAAATGTAAAAAACATATAATAAAGTGTTACTTCTTATGATAAAATATTATTAATAATTTAATATATATATATATTATGTTTAAAGCATATGATCAATTAAATTTTCATCTTTAAGATTAAACTTTTATTTTATAAATTATAATAACATTATCTTATATATAATTATATTAATAACATATGATCGAACAAATTACAAATGTTCATATTTAAGATTAACATTTTATATTATAATTTATAAATTATAATATGAAGATATATAATTATATATTATATATAAAAATTTAATATATAATTATATATTATATATAAAACTTATATATATAAATATTTTGTATAATATATCAAATTAATTTTTATCTATATAATTTTTCCAACCGGTCCGGTTCGGTTCGGTCCGATTTTCCTGTTTTCCGGTTTAAATTTACACTCCTAATTATTTGTAATTTAATTATTGACTTCTATTTTCTTGTTTAGTTCCAAGTCGGCATGATGACTAATTAATTAATCCATGTTCAGTATTATTGTTTGATACAGATCAAATTAGTACTACGTAGTTTGTTATCATAAAGAAAATAATTAATATAATATATTAAGCAATTGCTACTTGTCCTAAAAGTCTAAACTCATAGATCAAAAAGGTACATATATACATAGATTTTTATTTTTTAAAATAAAAGCAATGGGCGCTTGGTCTACACATAGATTTTATAAAAGAAAATTCACAATTAACTAACATGCATGTTTGGATATAGTACATTAGATATATTAATGTAAAGCATATTTTATTATAAAGTAAATATAACATATTACATCAAACAATATCATTAATTTGTAAATTTGTTTATATAAGATCTCTACGTAATATTATATATTTGTATATATATCGGTTCTCTTATAATACATCTTAGTATTCGCCCTTAACAAGCGAGCTTAATAAATAGAATATTAATTAAATTGGGTGAAGTGTAAAATGAAGATTTTAGTTTGAGACCTCTATTTTAATATACCATATTGTGAAATTCTTAATTATATTTAAACTGATGAAAATATGTAGATCGTTATGTTTATAATATATCTTAACTTATGTGGAGGAAAAGGGGAAAGGGGAAAGGGGAAAAAATCCTAGGAATATTAATTAATCATGTCCTTTGCAATTGCCTTTTGATCAACATAAATTCAAGATGGGGGCCTTCATAATTACAAGCACAATTGGATTTCCAGTGTATGACATGCAAATGCTCACTGATCATCTGATACAATATTCTTAATTAATTAATTCTAGGGTTTTTCATGGAAAATAAATTATCTATATATAATTAACTAGTAATATTATACTTAACCTGATAAATATGAATCTATGATCAATAAATAAACGATGGTTTAGTTGATCCCCTTTTTGCTTAATAATTTTTTTTGTTGATTCGCGTAGTATTCCATGTTGTAATTGATGATCTGCTCTATCTCAGATTGCTGCATGTACAAGTCATAAAATATTAATTAATGGTGCAAAGATGATCATCGATGAGTACTACTACTCATGATCTGACCAAATGCGTATAATGTGTATGTCTTTTGAATTGTTTTTTGGTTTGCTAGTCTAGATCTTGAAACAATTACTGTTTTTTTTATTTTGTTCATGATTGTCACGTAGAAATATATAGCAAGTAAACTTATCAATTTTATGAGAGAGAGAGAGAGAGAGCTATATATACATGATGAAGTCAATGCCATCACCTCAAAGGAATATTAATTGGACGAACAAGCATGATCGATCCCATTAAAGAAAACAAATTAATAAGCATACTTTATTTGATCCATTAACTAAATAAGACACAATACATATAATTAATATATCAAGTGGCTGCAGAAAAATAAAAATAAAAAAAAGGGCTTATTTTTTAAAAGTATGCAAAGCGCGCGTCCACAGCTTCATGTCTAGAACGTCGGACTGCCTGATTGACCTTAGTGGACGATGCTAATAAACCAACCCTCACGAGAGTATCTGATTACTTCATGGGCAGCAATTATTCCTAGCGTTTATCACCCAATAAGCTGCAAAAAAAGATTAGTAGAAATCATGAGAAGGTTACGATCGATGGGGAAAGTACAAGAAATAAAAGTAAACAAAGAAAGGAAATGTTAAGCAGATTCGAGAATGCGCATTTAAAAATACTTACGTGATTATTAGTACTACATAATGATTAGTTTTAGTATTTCGGAGGTGGTGGTGATTTATAGTAGTATGGGGATGGCGGTGGTGGGGATGGTGGTGGTGGAGATTTATAAACATAAGGGGGAAGGGGTGAAGGGGATGGAGGAGGAGGTGACTTGTAGACATAGGGTGGAGGTGGTGACGGAGATGGGGGTGGTGGTGATTTGTAAATATATGGAGGAGGAGGTGATGGAGATGGAGGAGGGGGTGACTTGTAGACATATGGAGGAGGCGGTGATGGAGATGGAGGAGGTGGTGACTTGTAGACATATGGAGGAGGAGGTAAGGGAGAGGGTGGAGGAGGTGACTTATAAATATAAGGAGGCAGAGGAGATGGTGAGGGTGGTGGTGGAGACTTATATATGTAGGGAGGAGGAGGTGATGGAGATGGAGGAGGTGGTGATTTGTAGACATATGGAGGAGGTGGTGAAGGAGAAGGTGGTGGAGGTGACTTGTAAATATAAGGAGGTGGAGGGGATGGTGAGGGTGGTGGTGGAGATTTATAGATGTAGGGAGGAGGAGGTGATGGTGATGGGGAAGGTGGTGACTTGTAGACGTATGGAGGAGGAGGTGATGGAGATGGTGGTGGTGGTGATTTGTAAATGTAAGGAGGTGGAGGAGACGGTGAGGGAGGTGGTGGAGATTTATAGATGTAGGGTGGAGGAGGTAATGGAGATGGGGGAGGTGGGGATTTGTAGACATAGGGAGGGGGTGGTGATGGAGATGGAGAAGGTGGGGATTTGTAGACATAGGGAGGGGGTGGTGATGGAGATGGAGAAGGTGGGGATTTGTAGATGTAAGGAGGAGGCTGTGGTGACGGAGATGGTGGTAGTGGGACTTATAACGGTAATGCGGTGGTGGAGGAGACTTCTTGTGGTATGGAGGTGGTGATTTGTATACGTAATGTGGTGGAGGTGGAGATGCATAAACATAAGGCTTGTGATCATCAGCTGCTACATTGATGGCTAGTAAGAAGACTACTGCCAATGCACAGATTAGATTTAGCCACAGATTGGCCATTTTTGTGCAAAACTAAACTCCCACAATTCTGTGACTTTGATGCAGAGAAGATTTGGTATACTCTCTGTTGAAAGAGTACTGAGGAGAGGCTCTCCATTTATATAGCCATGCATCCAGACTAATGAGTAGACACTATCTGAAGTTTTCAACCTTTACCTAACCAATAATTAATAAAAGTTTGGAATTTTCCAATCTTTTGCTTTCTTTAATTGAAATATGAGGATAATGGGATCCCATTAGCCTCCATGGGAAGGGAACTGTGTACTGCTCGTTGCCTTGAAATTATAAGCACTAATATTAATAAAGGCTTGACGCCAAGAACAATTCATCAACAACTCTTAGGCTTCGTTCGTTTGAAACTATAAATTATCTCAACTCATCTCAATTCATCATTACAACTTTTTCAAATTCCAATACAAAATATAATAAACAATTCAACTTTCTCAAATCCCAAAATAATAATAATATTAAAAAATAATATTCTAACAATATTTTATCATCTCAACTCAACTCAACTCAACTCACTTCAACATCCAAACACAACCTAAATTTGAGAATGGGGACATGTTTGATTTGTGTGTCTGTGGAAACTTTCCACTGTTATTTGATACTAAGTCTTTGGCTTTTGTTGAAATTAATGAAAAAACGCGTTGTGGATTGTTAGTTTCTAGACTCCATGGTGACATCAATGATCGAGTCTATGGTTGATGGAACATTTTCCATTTTGTAAGGCAGCAAAGGTCCTGCATGGATCATTTTTCCAGATTGGATATTCATTTTGCTTTAAATGAAAAAATAAAATCTACCAAGCACTATCAATTGCTTGGTCCATGTTATTGCAATAAGTGAAAAGATATTTGTAATTGTGAATTGTACAAATGCTGCGTAATCGTTTTGAAAAAATAAAAAATTTCCATAGACTATTCTTCGTTTCCAGATTGTATCATTTCTAATTTTCTAGTCATCGTACCGATATCGTACAAAGTGGTTGTTCATTTAAGTGACTAACATACGAAATCATTTCAAATACGTTAAATCGGCAAATATGATTGAAATTATAAGATTAAAATGAAGAATATAACATTAGTTCTCTATTTAATAATCATTATTTGTCACCTTCTTGACAACCTGAAATTTTCTTTGAAAAAATCGCCATTGCAAGTGTGCAGTTTTACCACGTTTAAGCTTTTGATAATAATTTCTTTTTATTGACATCGGGTGTCCGAAAACAGCATCAAGCTTTTTGGTAATGATGAAAAGTCACAATAGAGATTAAAAGCCTCTGAAAGTTTCAAGACTACCAGTTTTATGACTTGAGAGCCGCTCATCCACATAAAAATCAGACTTCCAACAAAAGTTAAAAGTTTGACAATTTGATTTTTTATTAATGGGGAAAATAAGCATCAAGACTTATAATTCATCTAATCTCATCTCATCACTACAATCTTTCCAAACTCCTACATAAAATATAATAAATTTTTCAAATTTTAAAATAAAAATTATATTAAAAAATTATATTCTAATAATATTTTATTCAACTTTTAACAAAATATTTTATCTTATCTCATCTGAACGGCGTAACCAAACGAGTCCAAGTTTTAGAAGCTTTGAAACTCATGTCATATGAGCATACATTATTCCAAACCTGACTTGTTTTCTATCTGATATCAAACTGTGCCTCTGCTGTCCCCTTTAATTATATAATCCAAGTTGCAACACATGATTTTGATAACCTTAACCATTTCTTATAGGTCACCAAGAAAACAAAAATCCTTCTAATTGCCAACAAAATAGTTTAACTATGGAAAATTCGAAGTCAGGAGGAGTGACTTGGGCTGTCCCTTTCAATTGCCGACTGAGCAAATTTTAGCACAGGGGCTTTGCATTATGCATAAAACTAATTACATTATCACATCTCAAGCGAAATGGTCAAGTACGTGACATTATTCTGAACAGCTCTCACTTATTGGATATCGTCCCTTTCTTTGAAAAAAAAAAAAAAAAGATGATGTTGCTTCGGATCTTCAGAGATGAGCTACATTGTGATGAATATACTAAACCACAGTAACTGTGTGTGGGGAAATTTTCAGGATATATCGACAAGGAAACTACAATTGCATATGAAACAGGAGTGGCGCATCAAACGCTGAGCTTGGGGCGGAAGTCGGAGCTAATAAATGGTGTGATGAACTCATCCAAACAAGCCATCCGGATGCGTTCAGGTGTTGCCGGATTATCCAGAGGAAACCAGTCGTTAGAACCCACTTCTGCTCTTGCAGCTGCAATGGCATCTTTGATGGCAAAGAAGACAGACGAAGCCAGGAAAAATGGAGGCTCCCCAACAGCTTTAGATGAATGGATGGCCTTCACATTCGGATGACCCTGTCAATTAGCACAGAAACACTGAGTCAGAGAAGCAAAAATGTACATTCAAACATACACTAACTCATGAAATGCATGTGTAAAAATGAAGTTAATGTGGAAACAAGAAGAGTAAATTAAACAATTCTTACAACCAAAGTTAAAATGAAACCCTGATATCATCTTTAATAAGACAATGAAAATTCCTTTCCTATGCCAATATTGTCACAACCCAGGCATAACAGTAATCACATCTACACCATCATAATCGTTTCCACTTAAATCCTTGAAGTTCTTGTCAAGGCCTGCATTGCGTGGTGTCTCCACACCACATGGCATTACAAGGTTAAGTTAGACAACATTTGTCACGTCCAAGGGAAACACTAGCTGCATTTATGTTAAATATTACAAAGACTAGTTAAAGTGACAATTGAGATTCCTTGGAATGATTTATAAAGCTTTGACTAAAATCAATGTAATATTTTGTATATATAGCTAAGTTACACTAGACTGACACCAAGTAATTTGCCAAAATTCGGTGTTCCATCTTATTGCAACCTAATGTTTTTTTTTTTTCCATACAGTCTTTTCCTTGTGCTTTCTATGGCCACAAAATCATAGTTTTACCACCATCCCTGAGTGTATACATGCTAATATTGAAAAGAGTGTCCTACACTATTTCTCAGTAGGCTTTGAACTGTTCTATCCAGCGCCTCTTTTTGCGTTGTTCTGATTCCTGCTATAGAGTTGAGTTGGAGGAATTCTGCAGCAGATATGTGGGAGGTTCTGGTGCATCGTTTTCAGGGAACGTTAAGAGTGTTCAGTTTTTAATGGTAATGCTGTATTGTGTTGCTGTATGGTGATTTCATTTCAGTGTGGTGTATGGAGATGTATAAATGCCGATGAGAAATGTTCCTTCTTGATCTCCTATTTGGGACTCTACAAATATATTAGAGTGATTGCTGCCGTACAAGAATGCTGCCAGGGAGCTATAATGCTGAACTTTGTCAAACTCAGTTAAGAATTTTGGGATGCTATGTTCAAATGGTTTAAGGTTTGGATGGTTATGCAAAGGGGCTGGTGTGTGTGTTGTGGGCTCTGCCAGCTTAGTGCAGTCACTCTTTTTTTTTTTTTTTTTTTTTTTTTTTTTTTTGAAGATAGAATGACATTCATATAATCAGGTACAATGTTGGCATTCAGCCAGTACGAGCAGAAATACATGTAGGAGTAGAATCAATATCAATCAATTCTCTTGTAAGAGAAACAGCCTCTCTAGTAACAATATGTGCAGTGCCAGCTTAGTGCAGTCACTTTGAATGCAATAAACATATCTGAAAAATAAATAAATTAGACAAGCTGCATACTTTACCATACCTACAATGTCTTTATCTTATATAAAAAATATATATATGATATACTAAATTTATATTTTTTAGTCACCCGCATGATGAACACGTGATTACAGAGGTCAATTTTCAGCATATTTGGAACGATTTTATCATACCAATCATATATATAAAACACAGACTACATATTATTCTTCAAATAATAATCTGTACCTCCCACCATAGTGTCGATAATTCATGTATCCCTTCACCGAAGTGAGGGTTAATTGGTAAAAATTATGAGTTCTCTTTCGTAAAGAAAAACCACAAAAAAATCATTTAAATAAGGGTGGGCACTCCTTACATCTATTTTTAATTGACAAAAAGATTGATAATTATGTTTTCCACTTTTTATGATAATAGAGATGATTCCCTCAAACAATAACTATTATACTGTAAAGGTAGACTTTCATTATTTGGGAAATTCAAATGCAACCCTACCCCCTTCCCAGTTCCGCATTTTCTTGCCAAAGGAAATTGAAAAGCAATTCGTTACGTGTACCTTAAGAAGTGAAACATTGAAATGGAAGGGGACGTCGTTCATAGAAGGAATTTTGTAACTTCCAGGTCCACAAGTGTAAAGCCAGCCAGGTGGGATCCATTTATGAGCTGCATCTCCCCACTTTAGTTCTTCAAGGGCTACCCAACCTAAACCTTGTATAAAGGCTCCTTCAATCTGTAAGAAAATTGAACACACCATATTGGTTTCGGGTGTAAAAGGCTACAACCAAGGACAGGTTCAAAATGCAATTAATATGATCATTAACGTTGATGACACCTAACAGAACACATTCTACAACCTTGTATAAAGGCTCCTTCACTCTGTTAGAAGACGAAACACACCATACTGGTTTCAGGTGCAGAAAGCTACAACCAATGAGAGGTTTCAAATGCAATTAGTATGATTATGAATGTTGATGACACATAACAGAACACATACTCTACAACTAATCTCACCAACTCTGAAACAGATAACATAGGAGTTCAAACATGGTTTTTCCGAGTTCACCAAATATATGAAGCAGGATTAGCATTCACATGAAAGTCCAGAACAGCAGGGTTTCAGTACTTAGTTCATGATTTTCTGATTTTAAATTCAGATGAAGGGCCAAAGTAAAAAGGACAAAGGTCAAAGGAATCCAAAGTAGAAAAAAGAATAGCTATAATTAGCAGATATGAATAAAGTTGTTACAATAACTTGACACCTTCAAATAAAATGGACAAAATGATAAGAGGAGTTTAATCTTTCAGAAAGAAGAAAAAGAAGGTTTAAAAGAAAAGTACCTGTCCAACATCAATTGCTGGATTGATAGAATATCCAAGATCCATGAAAATGTTTGCTGCCCTTGTGTGAAAATCTCCAGTCAATGTGTCAATTTCAACCTCAGCAAAGGCAGCACCATATGTGAAGTACCTGAATGGGTTTCCTTGACCAGTCCTCCAGTCAAAGTCAATATCAGGTGTAATGTAGAATCCATGTGCTGAAAGGTCTATTCGCTCCATATAGCATGCATTTGCCAGCTGTGAATGTTTGAAAACACAACCATTTACTTATCATTGGAAAATTTCCCATGAAAACAATGGATTCCAATGAAAAACCCTACCTGGATTTAACACAAGCTACTGATAAAAGTAAGCAGTACAAACACTAAAGCTTATCCTCTGTACATAGGAGGTTTTTTCACCTAATAGCCCGCAGAAGAAAGAACTTATCCAAAATAAGAGACCATACTCTTGTTTATCAGATCATCCAAGGAACATGATGAAGGAATTTTTATCCAAAACTAAAGCAAATGGAGGTACCTCAGCAAATGAGCTGAAATTGTTTTGTGAAGCGATGGGCTCCATACGTGCCTTTATTTGCTCACATGCATCCAAAACTGCAGCTCCATATATATCAGAACTTGCAGAAGCTGCTGTTGGTGATGAGTTCGGAACCTGATTTGGCAGAGCAATGAAAACAACATAATATAAGTTTGTATGCAGATAGTATCTATGCACTTATGCCGACATGCAGACAGTTTCAAAAGCAATCCATGATCTCTTTCCAAGTTGCACATAGAACTTATGAAGGATTAATTCTTTCCTCTTTAATTTAAAAGTATTATTACATGGTTCTAAGGGTGATTGGTGAGAGGAAAGATACCTAGTCACACAATTGCCAATGCAGAGAGCTTTAGAATCTATTAGAAAGGGCCAGCAACTTTTTAATTATTATAAAAAACAAGCAAGTGGAAGGTGCAAATTCTCTCTCAATATGGACTGCAAGTAAATATAACAATACTTCTTGATGATGCTGCTCACTATGTCAGACAAGTGTATGTTAGTGCCGTATGTTTGGCTTCCTTGTTATACCACACTAGCAAAGGTATATAAGGACAAATCTTTAACACCCCTAACATTGTATTCAGCTTTTCTAATGCTGAGATAACAGGACATACCCATGCAAAGTCTCACACATGAGTCTGTGACACAAACACAGCTTTTCCACCAAATATGGTCTAGAGTAAATTCCTATTCCTTTCCAAGAAAGAATATATGAAACCTTTAACAAAAGTGTAATATTACCTTGTCAGTACTTGTCTCTGATATAAAGACAGAACTGAGAGAGATATTAAAGGCAGAAGCAGCAACCTGAGCAACTTTTGTGTGTAAACCTTGGCCCATCTCAACACCTCCATGCGTAACTAAAACAGTTCCATCAGTATAAACATGTACAAGAGCACCAGCCTACAGTCATTAGGAAGCTTCACATAATCAAGATTCTGATAACATGATTAATAAATATTGAATGCAAAATTCATATCCCAAAAGCTTAAACATAATAGCAAATTATACCAGCAATGAAATGGTTAAGAAACCTATAAATTTTCAAAAGAGATCACTATGTGTGTTCTAGGAAAAAAGTTAAAATTAAAGAAGATGATAAAAAGGGACCAAATGCCTCAGTTGAAACAAGCTAAAAGGTGAATTTAATGCATAATGGATCAGTTGAAATACCCTCAAAAATAAGGGACTTGAATTTTGAGAGAAATATTCAGGCAAGCAAAGATCTGGAAAGAAAACTCATTAAATTTAGATACAGGGCACAACTAGGGATTCAAATCAGAGAGAGAGAGAGAGAGAGAGAGAGATGGTCATACAGATCAAAGCAAAGTAGCACTACCCCTTTCTGAAGTTGTTCGTTCATAATACAGCAAATAGAAAGCTCAATCCTAAACCTTCTAACTTATAGCCTAAAATATCCAAATGAATTACCAAAGGCCTTTGCAGCCAAGTGATAGCTCTTCTCTCCCAGATTTACCTATATAGCTTCCTAAATCAAAGTTGAAAATAATTTTTTTTTATATAAGTAAGAAAATTTATTGATCCTCATAATTCGGCATAGCCCAAGTACATAGGTAGTGTACAAGAGGGAAACACCTAATTACAATCTATGAGCTAGAAAAAGCAGCATAAAAATCATTAAAGTTAACCACCTCCAATACAATAGCCTTCGCCCAAAGTAACAAAGAATGGAAAAATAAATCTCTAATCCGCCCCAACGAACGTTCTCTATTTTCAAAACAATGTCCGTTCCTCTCATCCCATATGCACCACATAAGAAATAATGGCACCATCTTCGAAACAGCCGCTATTTGACAATTGCCCCGAATTCCACTCCAACAATCCAAAAGATCCTCCACCTTCCTGGGCATCACCCATGCAATATCCAGCCTAACAAAGATCTCATCTCACAAAGCTTTCACCACATCACAATGGAGAAGAAGATGATCCACCGATTCCCCGTTCCTTTTACACATAAAGCACCAATCCATGATAAAAATACCACGCTTCCTCTACTAATCAATAGTCAAGATTTTCCCATGAGAGGTCAACAACTGAAAAAAGAAACCTTTAGAGTCACTTTACTTTTCCTAAGGCACTTCCAAGGGAAAACGGTAGATGAATGGGTCGACATATTTTGTACAGGGATCTGATTGAGAATTTCTTATTTCCAGGATGAATCCACAGCAATTTATCCTCCCCACCACACTCCAAGTTCAATGCATACAAGGTGGCAAGGTGCAGTAAAAATAAGAAATGTCCCCCCACTTTGAACAGTTCTAATGAACCTCATATTCCACTGCACCAGGCCATTCGAATTGTTGAAAATAAATAAAAAAGGAAAAAGTACACAAACAAAGAAAACATAAACTCAGAGCAGAACTAATACAGGTTCTATATAAATGTTTTCTAAAGATGACAAAATATTAAGATCAGGTGGATGAAAATAGAGTTATCAAGAGATTGTTTCTATTTGAAGGCAAAACTAATGATTGTGTAAATTACATTACAAGTACTTATCCAAATTAGGAGAATACCCAATAACACAAATTCTGCGAGAGAAAATAATACTAGAAATTTCTGGCAAAAAAAATATATCTACTAGCATCCAACCACTCATCAAATTTTGTCATGAAAAACCAGAACATAGTGAGATCACTTTAAGAACCAACATAGACATACTACCCTGCAGAACTTTTAGTCTACATCAATCATATTTACGATTTTGTCCAATAGTGTTCATTTAAAGAAAAACAAAAGAACCTTATAGATACAAGAATAAAAGAAAAGTATCTATAATTAAGGAAATTAGGTTATAGTTTAAGGAATTTAAAATAATAGGAAAAAATAAAGAGCAAAATAATTAGTAGTTTTACAGATGTATTGATAAAATTATTGTAAATAAAATAAGAAAAAGAAATAAATGGAGGAGGAGAGAAAGCACATGGTACTTTATAGTTATTTATTTAATGAGGAAATGGTAAGGTATTTTTGTCCCTGACAGCCTCTCCTCCAGTTCCCATCAGCAATATCATAATTTACCAAGTAACCATACTTCTTCAGAGCAAACTGATCCTCAAAGATGACACTTAAGTTCATATGGTGCTCCTTTATATGGTCAAAAAAATATAAACATGGTTGCAGAAATAAGTAAATTTATACTGTCTTACATGTTACCTGGTTCATTAACTTTGCTGTAAATGAGATGCCAAATTTGGTCGGAACTATGGCAATACCACGCTTCCTCCATCGGTTATTAGCATTAAATTTGTTAACTTCTTCACGAGCATTTAAATAGTCACAAGATAACTTAAGCTCACTCCAGAGCTGGGACAAGGTGCAGTGTTGAAGTTGTTGGCCATAATGCATTATTGAACCTTCCCCTTGAAAATTAATTTCCTAATAAAAATCCAGATGATAGACTTATGAGGAAAAACAACGACAACAACCAGAATAGTTACTATAAACTGCGGCCATATAAAAGAAAAACAACCAAGAAGGATTTATAACTTACTCTTATTTCTTCTGGGCTTTTCTTCAGTTCTACTGCAATTCTTTGAATCCAATTTTCAGTAATAAGCATACCTTGAGGACCGCCAAACCCTCGAAAGGCAGTGTTACTGGGAATATTAGTGAAACAAACCCTTCCAACAATCCTCATGTTTGGTATCTCGTAGACATTGTCCGAGTGAAACATAGCACGTTCGAGAACAGCAAGAGAAAGATCCAGCGAGTTTCCAGCATTATTGTATATTTCAAGATCCAGTGCAAGTACTTTCCCCTCATTTGTGAACCCAACCTAAGTCATACCATTTCATCATTATCTTGTTCCATCACATTGAAGTTTTAATGAAAAGGGGATAAGTGCATCAGGGGTACCACATCACCTTAGCACGTAAATATTGGAAATGATGTAATAAAAACTGAATTAATTTGCTTAATGGTGTAGATCCTTTTGAGTTTAGTTGGGATAAAAAAAATAGTTAAGTTGAATACAGCATTTCAATTAAAAAGCTTAAAATGGAAGATAGAAAATACAAAAACAAAAAAGCCATGTAGCAGAAAGGAAAAAAACTGGGAAGAAAATGGAGTGGAGCACCAGCATGTATGAATTGAAAAACGTGTAGCCATTCATCACATCCCACTTCTTTTACATTTTCTTCCTCCAAACACACAGAAAAAGGGGGAAAAAAACCAATCTTACAACCACCAATGCCCTATTTTGAAGTCGGAAAAAACACCCATCTTTGGGCGACTTACTACTTAAATGCTTTAACTATCCGCTCCCACTTGGTAACCCAGCATCACCCATTTGCTCAAGAATTGGTACACTAGGACTCCTGACTAATACAAAAGAGTGCAGTTCATCCAAAGTTCTTACATCTATCTTCTGAGATATTTACATTTTTCAAAACTATGTAGAATAGAAATGCTATACCTACTTCATATGCTCACTATATAACGGAATATAGTAAAAATGGATTTTTGACTTCATTACACCAAAACAAATGTCATTATTGCTATTGAATCAACTGATATTCATACAAGCAAAATCTTCTAATCAATATTGGGCAAGAGAAAGAAACTTTAAAATGAAGCAAGACCTAATGGGATTAAAAATTCGAAATGGAGGGATAGAGAAGATCAGGTCACATTTTAATCAAAAGCATGTCATAGGACAGATGCGAACATCAATATGTGGCACAAGCCTTTTTTCACTTTGAACAGAAGCAGGAGTAAAACCTGGTTAAAAGATTTGGGTTAGATCATAAAACAGGGTGCTTCATGAAAACTCTTCTCTACCAATCTATCCTTATTTCTTTCCTGTCAACAAAAATTGAAATGGCTCACAAACTAAAATAAAATAAAAAATTTGAACCCATATCCCGCTCAAAAGCCACTGTAAACATTGTCATGTAGTATTATACCACTAGAAAAAAACTTTTGAACTATGTGTACTGACCCTATGGCATATTCCAATTAGAGTAATGAATAGAATACCTTGTACTTTCCAAGAAAGCTATGCCTCTGCCCAGTTATCATCATATCTATATCCCTGTCCAAAGTCAGTTTTACAGGACAATTCAACAGATATGACGGAACAGACGTCGCCGCAGCAATGAAAGCTGATCTTGTCTCCTTTCCACCAAATCCACCGCCAATTCGCTTAGTTTTGCAAACCACTTTTGAAAGTGGAAGACCAAGAACACGAGAAACATAGGCCTGATGTTTCTGAGGGGCCTGCACAAAATATTGTGTGGTGACATCTTTTAGATATGAGTTTAATTCTTTTTAATAAGTAATGAAAGATTTTATAAATTAAAATAGTATACAGATATGAGTTGACATTGACAATTAGTAAGTTCTAGACAATGAAATTTGCAATATATCGTATAATAAGAAACGCATGCAGACCAATGATCAGTACATAACATACCATAAATTTATTGTGGTACCCCAGATTGGGTTGGAGTGATGTAAAAGCCATTACATGGGCATTTTTTTAGTCCCACCCTGGGTGTATAATAATTCAGAACTGTGCTAGAGGAAAGATTCTAGGGGAGCCCCAATGTTACTAATCCTTTTATTATATCAAGCAAATATAGTTTGGCATTCCTTGCATCCTAACAAATGGTGCAGCAACACATGAACAGTGCATTGCAGCATAAAGCCCCAATAAAACATTGTGATTTGAGTAGGAAGGGATTGTGCTACAAGCAAGAAGTAAATTGGAGTATAATGCAAGGAATTGTATGTACATATACTAAGTCCTGCATTGGGTGTGTACTAGGTGGGACTAGACGGCTATATAAATGATTTTAGGGGAGCCCCAATAGTGACTAATACTCGGTGATATCACATAGTGTGGCTACCATGTTCACTGGTCATGAAAAATCTATGGTGTAAGTATCCTGCTTTAGTAAATTGGGACTTTTGAAAAGCTTCACAAAAGGTAGTAAGCAATAATTGTCAAAGGAAAATAAAATAATTTAGAAAAATTCGGTCACTTTTGTGGCTTGCACATCCTAACAAACAGATGAAGGAGAATTGGTAACACACACATTCAATCTTCAGCCCCTACGTTTGGTTAACGAATACAGTAGTAGACATATGAATGATACAACAGAAACTGGAATTAACCACCGAAGATGCATTTGACTTAAACTGATAACTAGGAGCAGTATGGAGTTGGAAGATATCATATGGATGAATATGAGAAAGGACCATTGAGTCCCATAACTTCTACTCCATCGAAGTGCGCCAATAATGACTCTGTAAGCATATTTCAAGGAAAATATTACCATGCCCAATTAGAGCATTATGAATTCAGTAAAGCCAGATTTAATTTTTTTTATTCATTCTGTACACCTAATGCTGTATGTATTCCCACACATAACCTGCATATTTAAAAGGCTGAATGAATCCATAATTCATAGTAAAGCAGCTAAATACTGCCAACCGGGGTGGAATTCATACGATATTTCAATTTACATTAAAACTACAGCTAAATCTAAATTGATGCATGGTCGACATTATATGAAATAGGGGTGACAAGCTTGCTTACTTGAGTGGATGAGATCATATGAACTTCGTTGCCACCATCCACAGTCCATATCATACTGCCCTGTGGCTCCAAGTAAAAATGTTCCTGACCTCCCACTTGAACATCCCCCTCTATGATCTTGTCACACTGACCAGATTGAAAACAAAGGTCCACATTCCCTTTTCTCAAACATTTCTCCGTGTTAGGATGGAAACTTTCAGCATTAATGGCATCCTGTATTGTTAAGATAGACGGGAGCTCTTCATACTCAATATGAACTTTTCTTGCTGCTATTTTTGCATTTTCATGTGTATCAGCAACCACCACTCCTATAGCCTGTATAAAATATATATGCACAGATCCATGGATTAAAAGTATAAAAACAAATATAAAATTAAGAATAGAAAATAGAAAATAGAAAACAAAAAAATAATTTTTTTTACAAGTAACAACAATTAGTGAAAAGAAAAATAATAAATAACAAAAAATGAAGCAAATAATTAAATAAATAACCAAGAGAGAAGAAACAAAAAAACAGGGTGACCCAAGAGGTACCTTTGATGCCTTTATTTTATTATCTTTTTATTATTAACTTTAATTTTTTTGCTTTCCTATTATTTTTAAATTCTCAAAGAGGACATTTTAAGAAATATGAGGTGCAAATTGAGGATTTTGGTAGTTTAGAGTGGGATCGGAGAAAAGGGTGCAGCTTGAGGGTGTAAAATGAAATTTTCCCTGAAACTTTATTCAGTAAGCGTCGTACCTGACCAACACAAGTTACAAATTCCGTAGCAAATAGTTCCTCATCATATATAACTGCTCCAATCTTATTATTACCGGGCACATCTTTAGCCAGAAACATGCCTGCAAACCCCGGTGAAGACTTGGCTCCAGAGTCGTCTACGGAAAGTATACGGGCATGAGGTTTTCTGCTCAATACTAATGATGCATGCAAACCATTAGGAGGCAACCGTGTGTCATCAGTGTATTCTGCCTCTCCTGTAACCTAGCAATAGTCATTATATCGACAACAATGTTGTTATGATACTCTCCATAAACTAAGAACTAAGCACATGATAACTAATTAACAATTCAGCATTTTCAGATGATTTAAGGTAAAGGTGAGTCCAATTTAAGCCAATCAACATATGAGAAGATAATATACTCATACTCCACAAATGGGAGACTTGTACAAACATCCACGCATGACAAGTATGGGGAGATAGCAGAGTAGAAGTCATTCTTCGCAGCTGTAAATTTCTATGATCAAATGCAAACAAAAGAAAATAGTTTGTACCAACATTCAATAGATCAGCAACAATACAACTCTTTGGACAATGCTGTTTTTTCCTATGCTTATACCTGAAGTCTCGATGAAAGATGAACCTCAGGAGAACCCACAGCAGTCCCATGTCTTCTGACTTCGTAGTCCTGACTTCCCATAACAGGCGGGCGGTGGAATGATTGTATGGCAGATAGATGAGATATTGGAACAATCTCAATAGAATTCTTCCTGTCCATTTGATGAGAAACCCAAAGGAAAAATTTGAAGAAGAAACCAAGTGTCAAAGATTTCCGAAATTCCACCATCCCACCAGGAGCATCTTCCTTTAGAAAGACATCCCTTTGTAAGATTTTCAAAGCATCCTGCAATAGCTCCTGGTTCCAATACTTCCCAACAAGGAACTCTTTTGTTTCCACCGCAGAAAGAGAGATTGGAGCAACCCCACCATAAACAATGCTTGCATCAGATATGACCCAGTTTTCACTTTTTTCCTGAAGATAAACGCGCATTCCAGCATTTACGATTGCAATATCATCATCTCGACGGTGAGCCTGCTTAAACTCTTTCACGTACTCAAAGGGCCTAGTCCATGGTAAGAATACTGAGAGTAGTATTTCATCTCTTGCTAGATCCACCTTACGGTAACCCAGGAAGAACTTTTCAGCCAGGACTGTTCTGATGTTTCCTTTGCAATCAATAACTTGAAACTTTGCATTTGACGCCATCCAGAGAGGGTTCAAGTCTGATATTGGACTGGCTGTACATATATTCCCACCAATAGATGCAACATTTTTAATCTGCGTTCCAGCGAACCATTTCAACTGTTCGACGAAAGCCTTACAAGAAGATGTTTCACGAGCATCACGATCTCTTACAACCTTTCTAAAAGCATGCAAGAGTTTAGAGAGCCTTACCGCAGCTCCTATCTCCATGCCATCCTCCTTCACACTCAAGACATTAAGTTCAGGCACATGTGTAATAGAAATCAAAACCTGATATTGCATTCTCTTCAGCCTCATTTCAATCCCCACCTCAGAATTACCCACCAATAACTTTGCATCTGGATATTTTGCTTTTAACTCTAGCACTTGCTGAAGTCTTAAGGGCCGATACCACTTAAGCCCACCAAAACCACACAAATCTAAAAAAGCTGATTTCCTCAACAATAGCTCAGGGGGAAAGATAAGTTCTTTTTCTACATATCTGCTTC
The DNA here is from genome assembly GCF_004785595.1 of Juglans microcarpa x Juglans regia. Taxonomy (NCBI): domain Eukaryota; kingdom Viridiplantae; phylum Streptophyta; class Magnoliopsida; order Fagales; family Juglandaceae; genus Juglans; species Juglans microcarpa x Juglans regia. The sequence goes on along the minus strand of NC_054607.1, from coordinate 20,354,120 downwards.
CATCTATCTCACTGAAAAAGATAGGTTGGCACCTATCACCAAATGGCACGCATTGTTTGGTGGAGTTTGTACCACTCAGAGCTTTGGATTTACATGAACAAGGCTTACCAGTAGAAGGACAAACAGAATCACCTCCTTGGAGGTTTAGAGAAGACCTTTCTGTATACAGAGTATCATTTGTTTTGGCAAAGACTTGAAATGCATCAGCAATTGGTCTATATCCTGTGCATCGACACAAATTTCCTGCAAGGCATTCTTCAATCTGCTCCTCACTAGGTGGTATCTGACATGACCTAAGAAATGCATACAAGGACATGATAAAACCAGGGGTACAAAATCCACATTGTGAGCCATGTGACTTTGCCAATGCTTCCTGCAGAACATTTTGGACAAACACTTGAGAATCTCAGCAACAAAGAAAATAACTGCAATAATTTAGTTTCAGAGTAAGCATAACTATACCATTTGCAATCTCCAGAGCTAAACAAATTGATTGACTAAACTACTAGCTACTAGTTTACAAGATCTGAATAACAGTACCCAGAGAAGAAGAGTTTTCTAATGCTTAACAAAAATTGGTGTTGCAATTATCAATCCACTATCATATTTTCTTTCACTTTCATCTTCGAGAAAAAACATTTATGATTAAATTATCGTTCCTTTGCAATATAAATTGTACACATATTTTTAGGTATTACACGTGTCTCCATTAATTCCACAAGAATAGTAAAATTTCTTAACAGAGCTGAGTACATACATTCTTTTACTAATCACAACCTTTTTTTTCCAAAATAACTAATACTTTCCGAAACCAAAAAGATCAAGGTCCTCGCTGAACTGTGAAGAACAAGCTCCATAATCCCACATTAACACATATTAAGAATATCTTTAACTAATAATTCTATATAAGCAAAAGATTCATCTTGCCAACAGGTGTTATCTAGCTACTGCAGATAATAAAGACCAAGTTCTAACTCCCATGATTGAAGATAAATGTACATAAGAATAAGATATCTAGGGCCTCAGAGTTGAAGGATTTTTGTCCTATCAGCCTTGTAAGTGGGATTTATAAGATAATTTCAAAGGCGCTTGCAAACCGTATGAGTACGGTGATGGAGAAGATTATTTCTAAGCCCCATAATGCTTTTGTTCGGGGTAAGCAAATACTTGATTCTGTTCTGATTGCTAATGAATATTTAGATAGTCGTTTGAGGGAGGGTGTTCCTCGTATTCTTTGTAAGCTTGATATGGAAAAGGTGTATGATCATGTGAATTGGGATTTCCTTTTCTATATGCTTGGGAGATGTGGTTTCGGGGAGAGGTGGTGCGGGTGGATTAGACATTGTGTCTCTACCGCTCAGTTTTTAGTGTTAGTCAATGGAAATCCTTGTGGTTTTTTCCATAGCTCTCGTGGTTTGAGACAGGGGGAACCATTATCCCCTTTCCTCTTTGTTATTATCATGGAGGCTACTGTAGGGGGGGAGGGGGGGTTTCTCTCCGGTTTTTCAGTGGGAAATGCTAATAATGGATCTATCACACTTTCTCATCTTCTTTTTGCAGATGATACTCTTACTTTTTGTTATGCTGATTGTGGGCAGATTCAAGCCTTAAGGGCTGTGTTATTATGTTTTAAAGCTGTCTCAAGCCTTAAGGTGAATTTGGGTAAGTCGAAGATGGTTCCGGTGGGGGAGGTGCGGAACATTAACTGTTGGCAGATCTTCTGGGCTGTAAAGTTGCTTCTTTACCTATGAAATATCTTGGTCTTCCACTGGGGGAGTCTTTCAAGCTAAGAATATTTGGGATGGGGTGGTTGAGAAGATTGAGAAAAGATTGGCGGGTTGGAAGCGGCTATACTTATCAAAAGGGGATAAAATTAATCTTATTAAAAGTACTCTTTCCAACCTCCCGACTTATTATCTATTCAATGTCGTTAGTTGGAATAGAGTTTGTTCTCCTATTGCAAAGGGAGGTTTGGGGTTTCGCAATTTGAGTAGTTTCAACCAGGCTTTGTTGGGGAAGTGGTTGTGAAGATATCAATTGGAAGAGGAATCGTTGTGGAGGGAGGTTATAGATCAGAAATATGGGAGAGATTGGGGGCTGGTGTTCTAAAGAGGCTAGGGGGGCTTACGGTGTGAGTCTTTGAAAATTTATTAGAAATGAGTGGCAGAGCTTTGTTAAACATGTTAATTTTGCTGTTGGGGAGGGTTCAAGGATCCGTTTTTGGTTTGATGTTTGGGGTAGCGAGCGGCCTTACAGAGTGTTTCTGGCTATTTTTCGTATGGTAGCTCATCGGCACGCATCCGTTTCAGATTTGTTAGTCCGGTCTAATGGAACCATGCAGTGGGATGTTTGTTTTATTAGAGTTGTACAGGATTGGGAACTCGACAAGGTTTCTGATTTTTTCAGCTTCTTATACTCTCTGGGTATTGGAGGCAATGAGAGGGACAGAATGTTATGGAAGCCTAAGGGGTGTAAAAAGTTTTCAGTTCGGTCATATTAAAAGGTGTTGACTGTTCAGCATAGCCCGCCTTTTCCTTGGAAGTGTATTTGGAGGTCTCACGTGCCTTCCAAAGTCACTTTTTTATATGGACAGCATCACTTGGGAACATTTTGACGATCGATAATTTGAGGAAGCGTGGAGGTGTTGTTATGGAGTGGTGGTTCATGTGTAAGAAACATGGGGAATCTGTGGATCATTTACTTATGCACTGCAAGGTGGCTAAGGCTTTGTGGGATGGTGTTTTTAGTAGAGCTGGGCTGGCTTGGGTGATGCCTGAGAAAGTAGTGGATTTACTTGCATGTTGGAATGGGCTTCATAGTTGTCCTCAAGTGGCTGCTGCGTGGAAGATGGTTCCTTTGTGTCTTATGTGGTGTATTTGGTGGGAAAGGAACGAGTGGTGTTTTAATAATAAGCAGTGCACCTTGGAGGAAATCTGGAAATTTTTTGTGTTCTCTTTACTTCAACGGTTTTCTGCTATTGTGCTTAATGGAGGGTCTGCTAATGATTTTTTGTTTTTGTTTTCTGCTTTTAGAATGTAATTGGGTGCTTTCTTTGTGTACGTCCTGTGTACATCGGCTGTCTTTCATACTTATCAAAAAAAGAAAAAAAAAAATAATCATATGCTCAGAAAAAACAATAAGAATAATAATGAAAACAACAAATCCAACCAAGAAAAAATATATTATGAAATATTACTTGAATTGGGTGCAAACCATGTTTGCGGTTCCCCACTCCCTCCACGGTAATTACATGCATCCCTTCCACAGAATAAAGAGGAGTCAAGCATGCATTAATAGCATAGTGCCTGGAAGAGGATTATCAGAGCAAGATTTTCAATCTCTGACATATTACAGCGAATATCATAGGGGGTGGAGAAATGACATGCATAAGGGCAGAGAGAGAGAGAGAGACTCACGTGCATTTGTTAAAATTTTTATCATAATGAGAAACCATAACAGTGCACGCTCCACAACCACCTTCCCCACAACCAAGCTTGGTCCCCGTCAGACAGATATCTTCATTACCAAAATGTTTATAGTTAAATTTGCAACATGGAGCACCACATATTCCAACAGTAAGAGATAGTAGAAAACAAATTTTTGAGAGAAAACAAATAACAGGAGCTCAACCCAATCATATAAAAGAAGAAGAAGAAGACGGAATGAAGGTGAAGAATATTTGGTCAACAACAAAACATTGTATCGTCACTAAATTTATAAGAGCGAGAATCAATCAGGGGATAAGAGAGGAAAAGGTACGAGCAATCAAGGAAAAAGAGAGCAAACAACAAAATCCAAGATCATAATTTTTTGTCTTTTGTTGAAAACAAACAATAAGAGATCAAAATGTCCAGGGAAAGCGTTTGACATGATGAGCTTCATCAAGAAAAAATCTTGTGGTCCTGGAATCTCAACTGTCTACATCCAAGATTTTTACCTCAATCATGTAGCAATTAAAGTCAAAGAACTACAATATGTTGAAAGTATAATCTAACCACAACATAAGTCCATTAGAAAATATGAGCAGAACATCAAGGAAAAGTTGTTGATAATATTTTCACTATCTTCAATTAATAAACTGCTCTTCTATTGTAGAGTAATTGTGAGAAAAGAACAGTGTACAACCTGAGGCTCGGAAAAAAAAAAAAAAAATCTTCATCCTGACGAGCTTTTATTTGAAGTTTGTTTTCTGTTTAACTCCCTTATTTATCCCCAGAGGCAGGCAAATCCAAAGTACAAATCAAAATTCCTTTGCTCAAATTTCCAAGCAAACAAATAGGGAATTACACTAAAAAAAAGTGATAAGATCAATCAATCAACAACAATATTAAGTTAATTTGTGGGGGTTCAAGCTCAGTGGTAGCGCCACATTTAAACTGGGGTGAGGAGGGCACAATGCCCCAAAGTTTCTGGAAAAAAATAAAAATACCACCTAATCATCCAATAATACTTTGCCCAAGGGTATTTATGCATAGTAACCGAACAAATTAGGTCATAAACCTGAAAATGTATGCCAAGTGAAGTGATAATATATACACTTTTCCTAAAAGAATAAATAAAATTTCCTTATATTAATTATCAAGCACAAGCGGTTATGCAATGAACAAGCATATGCACCAATATATATATATATATATATATATATATATATATATATATATATATATGCAAAGCAAGCAATATATCATAGAATACACCATGCGAAAGAAACTTTACATTGGCAACACATATTACGTAGTCAGTAGTGTTGTGGTTAATGAATAGGATTCAAATCATAAAAGGAAAATATCTTAATCCCAAACTAACATTTCTATGGGAACGATTAAGGCGATATTTTCCCTATTTTCAAATGAAGAGGAATGGAATCCAATACATAACGGCGTGGGAACGATTAAGTTTAACTATGGTTCCCCAAAATAATGCGGCTCCGCCACTGGCCAACCTTCGTGTCTCTTTTCTCATATATCTTTTCCAACATTTTTCAAGCCAGCCAAATAAAGAAACTTCAAAATCCCAATTCAAAAAAAAAAAAAAAAAAATTCTTCTTTTCTTCTCTTTTTCCGCTGATTTCCAAGGAAACAAACAAACTAAACAAAACCAAATCACAAAAGAATTGATATTGAGAGACCAAGTTGTACCTCTGAGATACTCGAGCAGAGTCATGTGGGCCAACCCATCAGGCAAAGCTTTACGAACTCCATTAACGTACAGTATCGCCTTCTCTCCCGCCTGTTCCAGCTCATCCTCCTGGTTCTTCAACGACCCCATTTTCTTAGTATCCCAATTCGATCAGACCGAATGGTTAGTATTTCTGTATACGCAGTTCGCAGTGTTTGATAAGGATATAAGAATTTTTTTCAATTTCTCTTTTGTTTTGGGGTGGGTTTTCACTTTTCAAGAAAACAAAATCTAACTGATAGGACGCTATGAATCTTCAACAGGGGTGACCTTCGAGCTTTTCTTTTGGGTAACGGAATCCTGAACTGATTCTGAGTTGATAACAATCAAAAGATTTCTGCTTTTCTACAGAATTTCAACTGTTTTTGCGAGTACTAGAGAAGACATGCATCTTTCAGGCAAAAATGGCAAAAGCTGGGAATTCTGTGTACCATTCTGCGTCTCCGTAGGATTTCATGTCGGTCAAAATGTCAATAATAATCAGAACATCATCGATGTCAGAATTGTGTTTAGAGTTTTTCTACATAATATATAATGAAAAGTTTTAGACATAAACCCACCTTTTACATTCCTATTTAAAAATATATTATTTTATTTTTTTATTCACGTAATGAAAATTATTACGGACATATTTATAAGTAAAATTAAATAAAAAAATAAAATGATATATTTTTAAATAGATATATAAAATTTGAAGCTTATGAATAGCACTACTCTATGATAGCATATAACACGTGATATGAGTGATAAACACAAGAGCGGTGCTCATTGCCGTTGAGTAGCACCGCTATTTTAAAATTTTATTTTTATTTTTTTAATTTTTTAATTTATATTTTTTTTATCATTTTAAAATATTTTTAAAAAAATAAAAAATATATCAATATATTAATAATTAATTTCTTAATTAATAAGTAAAAAAATTAAAATATATAAGATATCAAAACGAAAAAGTAAATAGAATTGACAAAATAATATTTTTCATATTATATAGAATCGTGAAACATTCCGTACTCTTTAAAAGAAAATAGAGTCGATTATTAAAAGATTTTTTTTATATATAAACATAAAGTACACAAAATTTATATACATAAAATTACAAATATAATTTTTTATAGGTCACATGTATACCCATAAAAACATTTTATAAAACCATTAAGATTGTATTTAATAGGTGAAGTAGTCCAGACTATTTTAATACTATTTATTAATATCTATAAGTAGTTCATTATTATTGAACTATTTATTATTTTTTATTATTATTTATTATTTGTATTATTATTATTATTTACAGAAAATGATTGCAGCATCTAAAAATAATCTCCAATTTAAAAGAAATATATATGTATTCATGTTAGACAAAAGCAATATAATTATTATTTTTTTTAAAAGGTTTTGTAGGGTAGGCCGTGATTCGGTAGGCAGCTTATACATCATGAAATAGTAAGAAATCTTTTTCTACCACGAAGCCTAATCAGACAACATCTTGCCGAGAATAAAATTTGACTAAAAGAGTATGTTTTGTCAAAAGTAATTAATGAAAAATGCATAAAAATTATTGATTAAACTTCTTATTTTTTACTTAAGGATTAAGGAAGTGACTATCAGTAAATTTAAATTTTTTTATTTTTAAAAAATATTTAAAGATATATAAAAAAATGATTGAAAAAAAATAAAAAAAAAAAAACATTTTGCACTTATCGATCAAATTTAATCGGTTCATGATTGATTTGAGTAGCATTACTTATAATTAATTACAAAATCAGTTTTTGGATTTTTAATGATGTCTACAATGCTCCACATGTTTCTAATTTTAGTAATTATCTTCTGAAATTTACAAAAAAAATTTAATTACTCTTTCTGCCCATCTTCCTTCAAGTTCCCTCAAGAAAATGTTGGCAAACGGCTTTGATGCCAAATTTAACCAATCAAAATATGGCACGTAACGTCTTAAATAATTAAAAATATAAATGTCATATAAATATTATTATTTACAAATTAATTCAAATTATCTTAAATATTTTTTAATATTATTATTATTTTAAGATTTAGAAAAATTGAATTGTTTATTATATTTTGTGTTAGGATTTAAAAAAATTATAATAATGAGTTGAAATGAGTTCAGATGAGTTTACTTACCAAATAAAGCTTAATATTTTGTTTATACTTCTTTAGAGTTCTGTCTACAGCTACAGAAAAATGTTCCCGAATAATGTATTTTTTTTTATGTACTTTTTTAATCGTCATAAATATTTAAAAAAAATTATAATATTATTAAAAAATATTTTCTTAATCACTAAATAAAAATAAAAAATACCATTCGGAACACAAATTCGGTCCCGAATTCATTTCTCATTTCTTTGACTCAACCTTGTATTCCTGGTTTTTTTTTTTTTTTTTCAAATTTTAAAAAAATAATGTTTGATCCACGTGTGGCTAGGCAATGGATTAGGTTTCCTGCAAGTGGGCTGCGCAATGGACCCAAACCCATACGCAAGCGTCACCAACCAGTAGGCTCGACATGTCGGTTTCAGGTGCGATGACTTTTTTTACTCTGATTTGATAATAGAACTACTCTCCGCATGAGTCCCCAGTTTTTGGTTTTCTGTTTTCAGGCTATAACCGTGGGAGCTTGGATGATTCAAGCGTGCTTTATTTTTTAATTGGAGTTCGAGGGCCATTTACTCCATCTCAATAGATGGATCTAGAACACCAGGCATTGATTTATAAACGCATAATTGCAAAGATGCCTGTACCATCTAACCTGCTCATCCCAATTAGAAAATCCCTTGATTCTTTTGGGTTCTCTACTTTTCAAGGGAGCTTCTGAAACTAAAAAATGTAAGTTTTTTTATCCTTTGCTTATGAAAAAGTTATAATAATGAATGGAAAACTAAATTATTCCGATTTTCTTTTACTGCAATGAGTTGAAAATTCCAACTTTGGAGGTCGGCATGTTCAATAGGAAGTAGACAAAAAATACCAAAAAAAAAAAAAAAAAAAACTCAAACTTCACAGCTGTGATTTTCAGTGCTTGACAAAAATTTAAAAAAAATACCCAAACTTTATCCAACAAACAAGCATTGATCTGAGGCCTATAACCATCCTTTTTCTTCAATCATGGATGCTTGAAAGAAACTTACAAGACATAAGAAGAAAAAAAAAAGAAGATTTTTCAGGAATAAAAAAGAAAGAGAAAACATGTGTGAGCCAGTCGTGGCTGGGTTCCTTCGGTCGGTCAGAGCTTTCTCGACGGAGATCCCAGACAGTGACGATAAAGACTGGCAGAGGCAGAACCTGGGGGGGGGGAACCAAATTCGAAATCCACCCTACTTTGCTGGTATGGTATGGGTTAGTTGTAAAACTAAACGCAACGTTTAGTTAAAAAATAAAAGCCAAATCACTAGTTCATGTGGTGTATGTGGGAAGGAGGCACATGGGCAGCTCTACTCATCGATGAAATCTTAGATTTTGTCCAATGATCTTAGAGTGCGATTTCAAGTCTTCCAAGAAATCTGTTTTGCGTTCGTGAGCTGAATTTTGTGATCAAGAAATATATTAAAGAAAATTTTAGGTGTATTATTTGGGGCTAACGAAAGTGATGGGTCCATTAAAGTATATTCTTTTTTTTTTTTTCTACTTTCGAGAAAGTGATATTTATTTTCAAATATTTTTGGGGTAGTTTTGTGACATTATTTTATCCATCCATTGACTATTACTTATATGAAAGGTGAAAAAAAAAAAAAAAAAAAAAAAAAGACGTGTGTTAATAACAAATTTTCAATTTTGTTAATAAAATTTACTTTTCTTAAAAAATTCTTTATTTTAATTAGTGTGTTTTTATATTTGAGATCACCATCTTATTCAAAATATAAAATAATCCTAAAAATATGACACATAAATGCCATGTGTGTCATTTTATTCCAAATATGATACATAAATGTCAAAATACGACACATCAGTCATTTTATTCAAAATAAAACACATAAATGTCATATTTAGGTTGGAAAATGATAGTGTTTTCATAAGTTTGTTCTTTATTTTTATCGTTTATATATTTAATTTTTTTATTTTTTATTTAATAATTAAGAAATTTAATATTAATATATTGGTAAAATTTGTATTTTTAAAAAATATTTAAAAAATTTTAAAAAGTAAAAAAAAAAATTAAAATATATAATTTACACTATAGACACGCCATCGGTCAAAGGTGAGCCGCACACCAGCAGCACCCATTTATGTTTTTTTATTCAAAAATATAAAATAATTCTATAATATGACACAAAAATGTCATGTCGGTTATTTTATAAAAAATACGACACATAAATGTCATTTCCGTCTAAAATATACACATAAAATGTCATGTCGGTCATTTTATCCAAAATATAAAATAATTCTAAAAGTACCAAAAAAAAAAAAAGGTTTTAATATGGATAAACACGAGGAAAAATATATAGGAAAATACAAATATTAATAAACTGCTAAATTTAAAAACAAAGAAAAATTTAAACGTATTCAATAAATTACCAAAAAGCTGAGATAAATAAAAGAGAAATGGTAGTTACAATTATAAAAATAACAAAATTTTATGTATTAATTAATTCAACAAAACCATTTACAAGTTATTTTCTTGAAATAAAAGTTACAAAACAATTAAACTTATAAAATAACTGTTAAAAAAATTTGTATAATTTTGTATTTGTTGAATTAGTTCACAGGACTTTTGTTTTTAAATTATTTTCTGTTTAATAATATTTATTATCATTAAATATTTTTCTTAATCTTTTATCGTTTAAAATAATTTTTAATATCTATAATTATTTATATTTTTCAATAAACTTGTAGACATGAAATTAACGTACCGACTTTTGCTACACATAAACTAGTGTGGTAATAAGCCACTTATGGTGGAACCTATTATAAATTAAAATGCCATTATTTTTTAACATAACTATATGAAAAACTTTTACATTAACGGTGTTGGCCCGTTCGGCGTGTAAAAAATAAGACTTATAAATAAATTTTCTCTAACATATCGCATATCAAATTTGGACAGATTGCCACAATTTTGCCTTTAGTGAAATTATAAAAAATATTAAAAAATAAAAAAAGATGGAGGCAAGGATCATTTAATTGTTAAAGTTTTTAACCTCAATGAGTTAATTGTTAAAATTAGAAACCTATGACTTTTTTTGCAAATCAATGAAAACTCAATAAAGATTTTATAATTAACCCCTATCAAAAAATGATATATTTATAGTTTCTAAATTACTCGTACTCTTTTTCATTTTTCCAAATAGTAATTTACATCCAGGCGCTCAAATCTTGGGTATTATAATTTTAAGGAAATATGATAATGGCTATCATATTTGGAAAATGTAATATTATTTTTAATTTTTAAGATTTTTGTCATGATTTGCAGTATTGATTGATGAGATGCAATTTAATTGTTTTTATAAATCAATCATTTGAATAAATTAATCACTTAAAACACAACATATTAGATTATGTGATTAAATATGAGAAAATTTATGTTGAAAAATAATATTTCTCAACTGAAACTGTTTGGTATTGTTTAAATCATGTTTTTATAAAATATTACAAATATTGTCTCACGATTTTAAATATAAAATATTATAATATTATAATCAAAAACTCTATGTGCAGTTATTTTTACGCGCTCTTTTGCACACTTCACTATTAATACGATTGGCTGCGTCATTTTTTTTAATGTAAAATAACTGTTTTGGTTAATCATATCAGTGAAGTGGCCAAAGAATACACAAAAGTGATTGTATATAACAGAACTCAATTATAATTTCAATCAAGGGCAGGGGAGAAAGAAAGCAACTAATCCTCCATTTTTGGAAACAAAAATTAAGAAAAACTTTAGGATATACATTAAAAGATTGAATTTACATCTATTAATTAAATAACAAATGATCCAACTCATATTGGATATGAGTTTTGAGTTCAATCAAAACTTGATTCTCTATTTTATCCCATTTCAATTAAATTAATCACATTTTCGGCTACATAATTAATTGTGTATATATATATATATATCAAATACATAATTAATTGTTCAAAGCATGCATAAATTAAGGAAATCCATATTATTTCAACAAGATGCAGGGAAAAAATATACACTATATCATGTAGCATGCATGCATGCCCCCATCTATATATATATACATATATATATATATATATATATATCATATGGTTTAGGAGCATGCATGCATGTGGTGTGGTAGCAAAGATTATTCTTAGTTCAATTAATTAATTCATATTTGCTTTAGCAGCTGCAGCAATGAGAGCTCTTTTTGGCAGCTTTGTGTATTCAACGAAGATATTGCCAACGACAACCACCATGGCCAATCCACCAGCTAAAATGGCATTTCCTTTCCATGTGGATGATAGGGAATATGCTTGGTTGAATTTGTAGATCCCCACACAACACAGACACAAACAAGTAATGTAGACCTGTATTATTAACATAGATCAACAAAAGAAAAAGACTCAGAATTATAGATTAACCGGGAAAAAAAAAAAAAAGCAATATAATGAAATTTTGAATAATTTTTATTAGGCAAATTCACTATAAGAAAAATAAGCATTTCTGACAAAAATATATATTCATTTTGACAGTAAATAATTATTTTAACAGAAAATAACTGTCTACAAATAAACAATTTTCTTGCATTTTAAAATCAAATTTGTTGTGGCATATCATGTGGATTAACAGTAATATTTTTCTTTTGCTTTATGAGGCATTAAGGTAGCTTAAATTTTGCATCTTACAAGTAGTGATTGTAAGGAACGGCCTCCATCTGGAATTTCCTTCCCCCCAAATGTACCCTCAGCTCTGAACTCTTCCAGCATTGCATCCTGGTATCATTTCAACATCGTACAAGATCATGATATTTAAGAAAGTGACCAAAACTTGAGTTTTTCTCCTTTGAGAAAACATTGACAAATTCTGTTACTGGCTATTGCAGCGTTATTGTTAGTAATCTAATCTAAATAATTAAATTTGCGTTTTATTAATTTAAATTGAATCGCCATGACTTGTGTTATTGCTTTATTGTTAAAGTAAGTGGTAATCTCATATGGTATTAAAGCAGAAGTCTTATATTCAAATTGAATCGATGTGGCTTTCCCACAATACTCTCCTCCACCTCCTCTCCTTTGTCTTCTCCATTTTACTGCCCTTTGTAAAATACCTATTTTTCTTTTCTTTTTCTCTTTCCCACTCCTTTTTCCTTGTTTGGTTATAAACTTAATATCTACCTTAGTGCATGCTGACGACAACCTCCTACGCGTTCCACTTTGGCTGCGTTTAGATATTGAGATGAGTTGAATTCTTTATGAATAGTAGTGAGTTGAGATGATAGAGTGAGTTTTGTGAGGTCCATCTAAGATGAGTTTAGATTTATTCTTGAGAAATTGAAAAATCTATGTATCTCACCAATGATTGGAAAGTTATTATAATGATTGAATAATTAATTTATTAAATTTTTTACTAATAAATAACATAAATTCCCTCAATGCTTGTAAAAAATAATTTTCTACTACTTTTTGTATGCAATTCATGGAACAATATAAACCTAGACAGAATTATGTTCAGTTGATACACTTTTGCGTGTTCGGATGCTCGAGTAGGTCTAAATTCGAGCCCAACTGAGATGATCTGAATGTATTCAAGGATCCAAATGGAGCCTTAGTTGAACTTTTGTCCATCCACCAAAAACCGAGTTTTACCCCACTCAACATAGTTTTATGGTGTTTCTTTTTCCTTTTTAAGATCATTTCACAATTGCTTAGTCTTTATTTCAGGTTCATGTGGAAAAGTAAATTCCCTCTATTGTAAAAATTAACGGTTAAAGATATAATATAAATAATTAAATAATTTAACTCTTCACATAATCTTAAATTATTAGGATAAGTGATAATTTATCATGTTATTCTGTGCACGTAGACATGTATATTATAGGGCTTTAAACCCTCAGTGAAATAGATAGATTTTAACCCATTTTCAAAATTAAAATTTGAATTTGAACCCTATTCAACACTTCAACGAGTACAACTTACGAGGCCTATCTATATAAACGGTGGCTAGCTGTTGCATGTAGACGTTCTTGGCAGTCTTCTAAAGGTACTGCCATTAATCCAGCTACTTCCTAAGTTGCCCCTTACAATACAATATGAGATCGAGTTCGAAGATGGCGACCTTTATAAGTTCAAAGTTTTTGTAATAAATAGTAATTTTACATCATGATGTCTTACCTTTGTATTTTAATCTATTTGAAAATGTTTACACCACACATTATCTAAATGATATAATTTGATTTAAAATATTATAAATGTCATTCGATTCCCGTTGAACAGATGAGTCTATTTAAATCTTATAAATTATCAAATTATGTCATATAGATAATATACCTACGTATTATAATTCAAATAACATAATATAATATAATAAAAACATAATTCAAATAACACTACTCTTAGTCCAAATGGTACCATTTCATACCTTTTCCACAAATCTATCTTTGCACCATTGGGCAATGTCACCGTCAGATTCTGGCAATTCTTTCATCGAATATCGTTTAATGTAAATTTTAACCTACAAATTAAGATGTGAAATAGTACCTGGGAGTAAGTCAAAGGTGCATGACAAGTACTATATCTATATGTTTTTTTATTTTTATTTTATAAAAGTACATTTATAAGCTAATGTGACTCAACATTAGCCATAAGATATAAACTTTATAATAAAACAAACTAAATTAGAATCTAGCGTATTATCAAGCTAGCCACGTTAGTTTGTAACTAATTGTAAATTTATTTTTATATGATTTCTTTGCAGTATACAGAGATTATACATAAATAAACTTACAAACTGACGTGAGTTGATGTGAAATATTATTTAATTTATAATAAAAACGAATTTCACAATCCAACAATATCTCGTATCAAGATTCAAGACACGTTATAAGTTATTACCTCAGAAGGTTGCCTTTCAAATATTCTCAACAAGGAAGGAAGAGGATGACCTTTGGAAACAGCAAAGGTAACATCATAAACAGCTGGAACAATGTAGCGCATTTGTTTTACTGCAGCAACAAAACCCTGCAATGATAAAAATAACAAAAAAACATCTAAAAATTATATATGCATGTATGAATTTGCATGAAATTAATTCACATGAAAATGAATGGACGACTCTGATCGATCTGATCAAACATACAATCATGAAATTAATGAATTACCTTGGTGCGAGGGACCAGGACGTTTCTAGGTACAGGCAACCCTCTCGAAGCAGCAAACTCTTGAGCTGCCAAAAGCTTATCTTCTGTCATTCGAGTTCCCTCAACAAACATGGTTAGCCAAAATGGCCTGGGAAAATCCTTCAGCCCCTCCAGACTTGACTGCATCCACCATCCATCCAATAGATATATATATATATATATATATAAATTAAATTTCTGTAGTAGCACTGCATGTTAATTAATTTATTAATAACGATATATAACGCATGATATGTCACACCTTCAAGTAGTGTTCATCTTTTTCCCAGCTTCGATCCAGAAAAATAAACTCAAAGAACCAGCTTGCCCAGCCATAGATCTGCACATAGATTTAGCTCCGGTACTCCGTACGTACGTAGTAGTACTTTAGACGTGATAAATATTTATGAGTAGTGATATTCACATAACATATTTTACAACATATTTCATAACATATGTTATAAAATAATGATATTTTTGTAAAATGATGTTAATTTTTAAGGTATTTTATAAAAATATCACTCCCTTAAAATATCGTTATGTAAAGTGTTGTATGTTTATCATTTTTTAATATTTATTATTAAAAAATTCTATTATCAAATCGTTACAAATTATCAAATTTTATCATTTAAGTGATGTAGATAAATCAACGACGGATTTGAGAATATATAGAATGAGTCTTTATTATTACAAGATTTTTAAGAAATTTTGGTCATAATATAATATATATATATATATATATATATTATATATTATATGTATGTATGTTTGGAAACTTACCGGAAGATATTTTGAAGATTTCTTCACAACCATTAGTGCACTACGAAGGCAACCGAAGCGCTGTAATATTCAGAGCAACGTGCATGTAGATTAATGTAGAGTTAAAGAAGGGAAATTAAATCCAAGAAGATTCAAGGGAGAGGGATATATATTGATTAATAATATTTACAGTTCTAGAGTGTACAAATTTTGCGTACTATTTTTAAATAAAATGAATATATATGAGACCTACATGATTAAAAAATTATTTTTAAATATGGACCCCACCATTTCTCAAAGTGAATGCATGCGCGTGACGTACACACACTAAAACTGTATCTGATATTATTCAATATATTAATTACATGATTATCACGTACAATAATATTTAAGCTTACATATTATACATATATATTTAAGAACAAATATTACACCAGTATATATATATATATATATATATTATAATACCATTTGATCGAAGACGTACGTACAAGATTAGCTCTAATTCCACTCTTTTTCGTTTCTTTTCCGATCCTGTTAAAACTTACAAACATGCAATATCGATGATTTGGCATGAGAATTGCACACGTGTACCTGAGCTAGAAGCCAAACCATTAGTATATCGGCATCACACATGTGATTTGGCATGAGAATTGCATGTTCTTTACCTGAAATTACCCAAACCAAAGAATTAATAGCATTTTTTTTTTCAAAAAAGGGTTTAAGATTCATGCATTGATTCTTACATAGCTATATATATATATATATATATATATATATATATATATATATATGTACACTATGATTTTTTTTATTGGTATTGGGTGGTCGATATACTATATATGTTCTTTTTTATTGGTACTAGATGTTCGATATACTATATATTTTGGAAAACATGGAGTATTAATAATATAATACAAATAACTAAATCTACATCTTTCTATCATATTAAATTTTTAAAACAAGTGATAATTTCATATGATATCAGATCAGAGATACAGAGATTCTGCTGATCTATTCCTGTAGATATAGCAAGTTTACAACTAGATCATTTGATTTTAAAGGATCGTATATTTGCAAATGCTGCATGCCTCACCCATTAATCGATAAGTATCCATATGATCTGTATATAATTGAACCTGCAAATCGAAGTTATAACTAAGTGTCAAAAACTATTGAATTAATAATCCAATAACATGATCAGTACCCAACTATATATTCATATATAGCTCATAAAAAATTCTTTAACAATATCTTTTGGTATTATTACTGTAGGTTTTACAAAAATAGTACTGCTGTTGATACATTTATGGGGAGGGTTTTACGGAAAATCTACAAGAAAGTACTGCAAATTTCGTAGTGTTGATCATATCTCTTAAGACTTAATTCATTGCCATTTCAAAGATGAGTAGATTCCAGCTGAAAATTTGGGTTAAAAGTCTGGAAAACGATAAATCTACAATTAGTCTAAAACTATTATATCACTCTATTTAAAATAAATGGTAATTATGTAAAATGAAAATTATTTTTTAACAAAGTGTCACAATTTTCGAATAATATTGTTATGATATCAAAATTAAAAGAACTTGAATACATACTAAATTCAAAGAAAATAAATCAAATTAATTATATATGACAATCCATCACATGTAGCCATATATATATATATATATATATATATAGACGATCAGTATATTTATATATATATATATAGAAGGTAGTCATTCATCTTAATTAATTTCATCTTCTTAAACATCAATCTCCGGCCTTACGTACTCTAGAGAAATTGGAAAAGTGAATTTATTTATAAGATCAACTTGATGATCAACATGGATTTGTGAATATCAAGGATTCAAGGGCCTGTTGTAATGCTGTTGATATCTCATATGAATAATGATTTGTACAACCACTAGATATATATACAAGCTTCACTTAATCCCTTTGTAAAACAGTGCATGGACTCCACCCTGAAAGAGTATAAAAAAATTATTTTTTTTAGTAAGATCTACTTTTTTTTAAAAGGTCTGCATAACGCTAGTTTACATAATTTAGACTTATATCTAACATTACTCATCTCATATATAAATATATTTATATATATATATATATATATACACATCAAACATATATATATATATATGATATGGATAGAGTTTTCCTCTAAATTGGATTGGATGAAACTTCGTGATCCAAACCACCTATAAAAATGACAAGTGTTCGTTCATGAGCATGTGAATGCATATATTTTTTTTTAATAATTTTAAGTACTTAAAAAAATTGTCATGTATCCTCCATTCATTGAAAAAACATGCAAGTAGTACTCCTCGCATGATCATTATTTATATATAATATGGGCAATGCTACTCTGTCGCCCAGCATTTACCGTTGGGCATGTCGCGCCCCAGTCTGTTTTTTTTTTTTTTTTACATTTTTAATACATTTAAATATTTTTTAAAAATAAAAAAATATACCAATACACTTAAAAGCACTTCCTTAATCACTACGTAAAAAAAAAAAAAAAAAATTTGCCAAGCGGTCAAAAAGAACGGTCAAGTTGGGGCGGCATAATAGTCTTTTTCATATAATATATATAAAAGCCTATTCGATTACCTAGCCTTATATATATACATACCTTGAGTCCCGACCACCAGTCCATGAGCCAAATGACGTGCAACCACAAAATTTCTGTAACAGCTCCATTGATCCTTCTGAACAAAGTCTTTGATAGAGGTCGAACAATCAGAAAGCAAGTGGCCTGAAAATTTAATATATATTAATTAGTACAACAATTAATATATTACACACACAGTATATATATATATATATATAAAACATGATGATCAGTAATATTAATACAACAAGAAAACTCCAGCTTCATCGATCGATCCTTTATTTTTTATTTTTTATTTTTATGAACTGAGTACACATTTGCGATTATTACAAAGATCGATCGATATTGAGACATAAGCAAACAGAATGAGAGAAAAATCAAAAGAAACATGCAAGAAATCCAATTAATTATGACCTTAATTTTTTCTTCATATATTAATGTTTCACAAGAACAAGCATTTTACATGCATAGATATTAAATTATAATTCAGTCGAGAAATGACCTCGATTGGTTGCATGACAACCCCAAAACTAACTTCAATCGAGCCTTGTAATCTGACATACATACTTTATATATAAAGTCATGACGTCAGTTTATAAGTTTATTTTTATAAAATCTTTTTATGATTAAAGTATGGATTAATTCTAAATGAATTATATATGCGTTTGTGCAAAAGAACCCAAATAAATCATCTCATGCATGTAAAAGAGAAAAAGAAAAAACATACGTATATCTAATAAAAATGGAAAACAATTAGCTAAAATTAAAAAAAGAACATGAGTAGTACTACATAGGCAAGCAAGTAAAAAAAAAAAAAAACTGTATATTTTGTGTAAGTAAATATATATATACTTGGATAAGATTAACGAGGATGCCTGTGCAGATGAATGCGATGCCAAATGGAAGGCAACTGGCTGTTTTTGTGGCTTCCATGCATGCATGGATATATGGCCTTGCTGATCACTGTCATTCACATATATATAGATGATGGATATCAATCTGCTGTAAAAATATTTATACTACCGATCTTCATGATCAGCTACCAAGCATGCAGCATTAATCCGATCGATCACAAATTAGCTGTCGATATTAATTAAATTACGGCTTCGGAACACACGATCAAGTACTGTATACAGTATGTATTGCCAAAAGTTCTAACCTTCAAGAATATTAGTCATGTATATATAGAGTCAGCTTCGGCTTGATCTAGCTAGCTAGCTAATTTAAAAGCAACTACTACCCTATTCTTTTTAATAATCTCCTGATAAAATTAGCCCCTAAATCTGGTTAATATATATCATATATATGCACTTTAATTAAGGGCAATTGGTTTATAGAATGATTAATATTGTTAATTATTCATCGATTGGCTATATATATGGTCTCTCCTAACCTCTTAAAATATGATTCACTAAACTTTAATCCTCCTCTTAATAAATGAGACGTAACAAAATAGATCTATTGCTATAAAGAATTTGATAAAAGTAAATACATAAATTAATTATATGACTTTATATGATACGTACGGTAGATCTATTTTATAATAAAAGTGATTTTACAATTTAACATGTATCATACATATTGTAATCAAGTTATATTAGTTTATGAATTTATTTTTGTGTGATTTCTTTATGTGTATGATATTTATATTTTTTTTAAATTGTCTTTTAGCACTTTTTTGACTAATTATATATAAATAATATAGTTAGTATAGATCCAAATTCAAGACCAATATTGCTTTTTACGAGAATAAATAATTCATTTCCAAGAATTCAAGAAGCTGATTGTTACGATACTATATGAAGTAGGGCTACGTAAATACCTTTAGGAAAGAACCAGCTACGATACTATATTGTTACGTAAATACTATCTTGTTACGTAAATACTGCAACATAGGAAAGAACCAGCTATCTAGCTGACCGGCATTTAATTTACTGTGTTAGCTACTTAACCTAGCTACCTTCTTTTGCGTGCTGTATATTTAGAATTTTTCATTTTATTTGGTTAGGTTTGGATGGTAACTTTATATAGGATAGTTGTGAACATAAAAATGAAAAGTTGAATAAAATATTATTAAAATATTATTTTTTAATATTATTATTATTTTAAGATTTGAAAAAATTGAATTATTTATTATATTTTATATGAGAATTTGTGAAAATTATAATAATGAGATGAGATGTATTAAGAGTGTTTCTTAATCCAAATTGAGCCTTATAGTATACATAATCAAGTATGCTCATCAAACAGAATAGTTTTGAGATTTTGGAAATTGGATTAATTAATTAATTAGTTCAAAATTCATCATGTATATATGAGAGAATTAAAATTTTCGAAAATTTTGTGTTCAATATTTAGTTCTACATTGAGTTTTGAAGAGATGAAATGAATGAGATCGATCCATAATATAATGTACTAATCATGTTTAGTATGCTCGACAGAATAGAACGATCAAAGATCATCTCACCATGCATGCATGGTGAGATCGTGATCCACTACTTTTATCCATTCTACTTCTCTTCTCCACTCTATTTTTCATGATCTCATTGCTGGTCTGTTTGTTTGTTAATTCTTTTTTTTTCTCATTTTCTTCTCTCCTTCAAAATCTTGATCTCTTTTGCTAACTCCCCTTCCTCTACTCTTTATTATCATCCTCTTCTTCTTCTACGCCTTCTTCTATTACTCCTTTGTCGCCTTCATCTTATTGTCCTCCTCCTCCTCCTCCCCTTCTTCTTCTTCTTCCTTATCGGCGGGATGAAAATACAATGTTGCTTGTGTAAGGGTGTAATGCTTTAATAGAAGGTCCAAACCACATGGCCTATATTTCAAAATGATTAGTTAATGATACAATTGGAGCTCCATTAGAATCTTATAAAGAGTAAGAACTTTTTTCTTTCCAAGCAATATGAGATCGCATTCACTATCTACCATTATCCTTATTATATATATCAAAATCTTTCCCCCTTAAATTTTGAACGTCTTTGTTGGACTTGTCCGTTGTAGATGGCACGGCTCAAGTCCCATATTTTTTTTTGAAATAGACTCTGATACAATTTATAACGCTCAAATAGAAGGCCCAAATCACATAGCCTATACTCTAAAATGACTAGTCAATAATACAATTAGAGCTCAATTGGAATCTTATAAAAAGCAGGAACTTTTCTTTCCAAGTAACGTGAGATGTTATTCACCACCTACCCTTATCTTTATCATATGAGGTTTCCCTATCCTTATACTTACCATATGAGATTTCCTTACCCTTATCCTTATCACATGGAGTATCACACAGGAATGGGAACCGGATGTGGTGATTATAAGCCACCTATGTAAGGCAGGTATTGCCCCGGCCAAGGTTCAACTAATTTTGAACCATTTAGATAATGGGTTTGATTAATCAAACGCTATCAAACATGATCCATCCATAGGTCATGACCTTTTCCAAGTGTTGTTTTGCTTGAATTTTAAACTGTCTTATTTATCAATATGTAATCTTGTAGTATATTATATCACAAAAGTATAATTATATATAGTTCATGTAATTTGTGTATTTTTTATTTGTCAAGTAATGATCATTAGCAAGCGTCTCAATTAATTTAAAAACGAATTTTAGTAAATATAGTATAGTGATATCTCCTCATAATTGCAATGACCGAAATAAATATTATAATTATTTAAAAATTATTGTTAAAATAAATTATCATAAATAAAAAGAATTCAGTTTAGATAAAATAATAAATATAAAAGGTCGTTGCACATGTTCAATACATGATATTGTGGCTGAGTGAGACGTTTAATTTGCTAAAGTTTTTTATTAATTTATTAAAAAAAATGTCCATTAATTTGCTAAAGTCGTGACCTTCAATATAGGATCATTTTGAAACCAATAAATAATTCCTTTTTTAATAAAGTAATCCATCGGCCGCCTAATTAATAATGAAGTGAATATACGTACAGACTTGCCTCTCAATTGCATGCCATCGTCCGCAGGATACGGCGGATTGACGATTCCCGAAGATTTCCCAACCCCATAGCTTAATTATAATTTATAGTTTTAGGAATTATTACTTATACCTTAAATAATAAGTTATATTATTAAAAAATTATTTAATTTTTTATAATCATACGTTTAAATTATTTTTAAACATATTACATTTATTTAAAAATAAATTAAAAAAATATTTTCTGAGCTAGAAATAAAGATCATTTGATTTTTTAAAAATTATTATCATATCTTTAAAAGTTTGAAAGTTGTAATTATCTGAAAGTTAATTGTATGAATATTTTCATTTATTGACGATCTTTCTAAATTTGAACTATATTCCGGATTATGATTCGGAAAAGCACGTTTGAGAAAAAAATGTATTTCCTCAAATGTACTTTTTAGTTTATTCGAAATTAAAAAGTACTTTAATATATAATATTCAAATAACCTAATTTTTTTTTATTAAAGAGCTCTTTATAAGACTATTTAAGTACATTTTAAATCTCTTAACGCAACTCTATACATGCCCTTAATTTGTTTGGTCATAAGTGAAGTTCTTAAAGAGTTTTTTGTTTTTTTGTTTTTTGTTTTTATAATGTCGTAGACAGTAGGTAGGGATGTGTCCATACTCCAAACTTAGGGATGTTTGATGAATGAGATGAGATGAAAAATTTATCAATAATAGTGAAATAGTTTGAGTTATGATGTTTGATGAGATTTTGAGAAATAAGAGAAAAAATATTGAATAAAAACATTATATAGATAATATATTGTTAAAATATTATTTTGTTTTGAGATTTAAAAAAATTAAATTATTTTTTGTTTGAAATTTTGACAAAATTGTAATGATTAGTTTGAAAGAGTTTTTACTTAAATAATATTTAAGATGGAAATGAGATGGAATGAGATAAGATATAAATTGTTTCCAAATATCCCTTTAACTAGGAGGAAATTTATTGGAAAAAATCAAACCAGGAAAAAAAATATAAATACATTATACAATATGAGTAGTTGCTTTAACCAATATACTGAGAAAAAAATTCTTTCTTACTCAATACTCTGGTTTGGATTTAAGAATCACTCCAATTTATTTTATCTTATTTTATCTTATTATTATAATTTTTTAAATTTTTACACAAAATATAATAAACAATTCAACGTTTTCAAATCTCAAAATAATAATAATATTTTATTTAACTTTTAAATTTCATCTAAAATCATCTCATCTTATCTCACTATCCAAATCTCACACTGATGCAGTACTCTCAATTAATTACATGACATAGAAAAGCCAAGTTAGTTGTAGAATTTAAGAATAAAGACAATTAAAGGATACATCTTTATCAGTTTGGTGGGAATGACTATAAATGGTTTGAGAAATTTATATTCTTTTAGCATCTATATTGTTAGAAATATAATGATTGGAATTGTTAATGTAAAATTAGTGTGTTGGCATATATATGCAACGAACTTTATTCATGTGAATAATAATTTTTGAAGGTCAAGACACATGATGGATTACTAGAAGAAATTTGAACAAAAGACAAGAAAAGGACATTCGCTCGTCAATGACTCGAGTGAATGTCAGACAAAAAGTTTATTTGATATGTGCTCGAGTGAGTTTTAAACCGAAAGCTCGCTCGACATTCGTTCAATAGTTGGAATTAGACAAAGAATTTGCTTGACACATAGTGCGACATTGCCTCGAGCAAAAATTTCAGATTGTTTGCTCAATACGGGAGTGACACTTAGCTCAAGTGAAGACTTGAGAAATAGCTTTTGTCTTGGGTTTGGACTCTTTAAGTAGTCTAATCATGTCATCATAAGTATATATAGAATAATATGCATAACTTATCGAGTGGGGGATACAGCCAGAGTTGTCGTATTCATTGTATTCTTGAGAGAAAATCTTAAGAAGATCTGTTGCGTATAGAAGATTAATTTTCTCTTGATAATCAGACCTCTATCATACCATGCTGTGTTCGAGTACTGTTGAATCCATTGGTATGGACATGTTCTTTGGCTAGAAGGATTTACGGAGTTGTATGGATGCAGAGATTTAGTTGGTGCTTGTGGTGAAACCATAGAAAGGTTAGTGGTCTGGAGCTGTCGGGGTGTAGAGATCAAGTGAGATACTCGTTCTATTTATTTTCTTCGAGAGTCTTATAAGTGTTTCTAAATTGATTATAACGAAATCAATTTCTATAGTAGATTTTAGGTGGTGACTTACACCTAGTTTTAGATTTTGAACACGTTCTTCAAATGAGTTTTCACTTCACTGCGAAAATTGTTTTGTTGATTACTTCCAATGATCTAATTGATTGATTGGCTGATTGATTGATTATAAATCTAAATAGTCAAAATTTTTTAGAAAATACCTATTCATCCCTCTCTAAGTATATTTGGGATCTGAATCAATGATTTTTAAGTTGGTATCAGAGCAGAGTTCATCCCATTGGGACTTAGTTAATAAGTGTAATCCTGCATTAGGTGGTTCGAATTTATAGATTTCAATCACTTTCATCACCACCTTACTTTGATGGCAATAATTATGCCTATTGAAAAGTTTGAATGAGAGCTTTTTTAAAATCTATTGATGAACAAGTGTGGTTAAATATTGCAAAAGGTTGGAAATTGCCTGTCACAATTGTTGATTGGATTATGAATACAAGTCTAACAAATTTTATTAGTTTTTAAATTATGGTTATATTTACAAATTTAATTTATAATTTAAATTATATAATAGTTTGGGCTAGTAGGAGACAAAGGGGTAGGAGGCACGCGGAGAGTGCTAAAAGAAAGGGTTAGGTGACAATAGGGGACAACAGGGGCATGCCAATGGGCAAGCGGTCAAAAGGGTCATAAGAGACAGCACGCCAAGAGAGTCAGAAGGGTCATGGGGGATAAGGGCGCATGGGATGTCAGGAAGGGGACGCACGCAAGAAAAGAGATTCAGTTCTTCTTCCTCTTCGACCTCTCCTCTAACTAGAGAACATAGAGCTCTAGTGAATGTCTCTCCTTCAATAAATTTATATACAACATCATTATTGTATAGTGAGATATGAGACCATGAGAGACTATAAACAAGAATATTATAGTAGATTTCTCCTCTCCAAACCCCCGTGAACGTAGGCATTAAGTCAAACCACGTAAATCCATGTGTTCATCTCTTTTATTTCTCTACATTTATGTTTTCCATTCACCGTTATAGATGTACGTATCGCCGTAGTACAACAGTACCAGAATATTGCCAGGGGCTCCAAACAACACCGAACGAGGCCCAAGTCACCCAGTGGGCGGGAGTGACTCCTTCTCCCCTTTCGCCTATTGAGCGATTTTTACTGCATCAACAGTGGTGCCTTCTGTGGGATCTGATTTCGTCTCTTCTACGGAGGTGGGAGAAGGACGATTTTTCGGCACACTGAATAAATCACCAGACAGAAAGATGAAACCTTCATAGATGAGTATTCCTAATTTCATTTAACGTTTACATTTATGAAAAATGGGCGGACGATGAATAGCACATTGGCTGGGTCGCCCATCTTCCAAACTCTGGGATTTTGGTTTATGCACAGCACCCGAGACACTAGACTCAATGTGGGGGCACCTAGAGACGAGAACAGTACACGGTGGCACAAGTGCACAGTGCCAAGCACGGGGTACGTAACAGCTGGGTGCACGCCGTGCACCTAGTGACTCTATGGCCCGCTGAGCCATCTGGGGTGGTCGCTAACCACCCCACTCCCACGGCATGGTTCCACGTGAACCACGCCCTTCGCACCCTCGGCGGTGCCACGACCCAGCCGTGGCATGACCCATACGCGGCGTTGGCGGCCACCATGATGACCGTCGGTGCCGTCTGATTCTTCTGGGCTAGTCTCCAACTGCCCGCTCCCCCACGACATGGTCCCACATGGACCGTATCCCCCTCGTGCGCTGGGCCAGGGCACGGCCCAGCTGTGTCATGGACTGATGGGTACTGGCAAAGACCCCCGTAGTCCACCGGCGTCCTCTAGCCACCCCAGTAGTGTCCCCGACACCCGCTGCTGGCATGCAATGATTGGCTGTGCACCCAGGCGCACGCCACCATGCACACAACAGAGAGCTCGCAGCTGGAACTGCCCACCCGGTGGTCACTATGTGAACTGACAGCTCTCTTTGCCCAGCCGTCACGGCCCCCGTCTATAGGGACAATTCACTACCCACTTCGTATGTACCTTGCCATGTACATGGGAGTGTTGCGGCGGCACTGTGCCCACATAGAGGTCATCGGCTCTAGAATGTAGCTTGGTGCTCGGGAGCACCGCACAATATCTCCTCAGCCCAGAATCCACTCAACTCGCACTACTGCTTGGCCATTGTGTGGACACGTAGCCCGGACACAAAGCTAGGATACCATCACAACTCAGAAGCCACGACTCGGACACCCAACTTAGGGCCACTGGACAGCTCACCAACAACAAGGGACTTGGCAGCTCGCCACCACAGAAGCTCTCCTCGGCTCGAGCAACCCCGCATTGCATGAGACGTGAACATCACTACATTCACGTCTCGGGACTCGGACACTATGCACATCTCGGGAACTAACACACTGAGCCCCCCTCCACGGCCCACCATTGGAGCCCCTCAGCTTGGCAGCTCACCTACACGGACACTGACATGCTTGGGCAACAGCTCGGACATCACAGCTCTGAGACCGCCAACTCGGACAACCACTCAGGAAACAGCTGCATGCACGACTCAGAAGACACAGCCCGAGAAACCAACAGCTGCATGCACAACTCGGAAGACACAGCCCGGGAAACCAACATAAGCATGCACGATTCGGAAGACACAACTCAGGAAACAACCGAGTGCACGGCTCGGGAAACATTCAGCAAGGGAAACAACCGCATGCACGACTCAGGAAACCAACACCATGCACTGCTCGGTTACGTGGGACTCGGCAATTCGTCACTTGCACAGCTTGGACAACGCCTAGGGCTCGACACAATTCAGTTTGGACCAGTGAAAAGACTTGGCATGCTTCCAAAATAACAAAAAAAAAAAAAAAAAGAAAAAGAAAAAGAAAGAGAGAAAGAAGGGCAAAGCAACATACAGCTACGAACAATTTTCGGCCAAGCAAGGACTGACTATAGCAACTAGAAATTTCCAGGTATTATCTCACAAAATTTGTGTGAATTTATTTTTACTAACAAAATTACTTCATGTAGTGCGGAACGCAGATCAAGAAGACGAGTCCCTTGACTCGCTGCAGGGTAAGGTCTCAAGTCCTTGGACTTGGCACTGACCCTCCGTCTAACAAAGTCGAGTCCTTACACTCGCAAGAAGACATATTCTTTGACTCGATAAAAGTCGAGTACATTCGCAAGAAGACGAGTCACTTGACTCGCTGCGGGGTAAGGTCCTAAGTCTCCAGACTTGGCACTGACCCCCTGTCCAACAAAGCCGAGTCCTTAAACTCGCAAGAAGATGGGTCCCTTGACTTGATAAGCTGAGTCCTTACACTCGCAAGAAGACGAGTCCCTTGACTGGCTGCGAGGTAATGTCCCAAGTCTTCAGATTTGGCACCGACCCCCTGTCCAACAAAGTCGAGTCCTTACACTGGCAAGAAGACTGGTTCCTTGACTCGATAAGCCGAGTCTTTATACTCGCAAGAAGACGGGTCCCTTGACTCAAGCCACAACCGCCATGCATAGGTAACCTTTGGAAACGAGCCGACGGGCTCGACAACTGCCTAACGTGGACTCAGGGGGTCGATGGGCCCTCTTACCACTTAGTGTGGGTTAACTCACACAAACTCCAGTGCCAACAACAAGATAAAGACCTCAAACGAACATACACTATACGAACATCCGACCTCTGAGCTCCACGCCAGCACCATACACGACCGAGCCCATCTCCTGCATAAGCTGAGCTTTGCGCTCACACCATACGCGGTCGAGCCCATCTCCCTCATAAGCTGAGCTTTGCGCCTGCACCATAGTGGATTTTAAGTGGTGACTTACACTTAAAGTGTTTTAGATTTTGAACACGTTCTTCAAATGAGTTTCCACTTCGCTGCCAAAATTGTTTTGTTGATTACTTCCAGTGATCTGATTGATTGATTGGCTGATTGATTGATTATAAATCTAAATAGTCAAAATTTTTTAGAAAATACCTATTCATCCCTCTCTAAGTGTATTTGGGATCTGAACCATTGATTTTTAAGTTGGTATCAGAGAGGAGTTCATCCCATTCGGACTTAGTTAATAAGTGTGATCCTGCTTTAGGTGGTTCGAATTTATAGATTTCAATCACTTTCATCACCACCTTACTTTGATGGCAATAATTATGCCTATTGAAAAGTTTGGATGAGAGTTTTTCTAAAATCTATTGATGAACAAGTGTGGTTAAACGTTGCAAAAGGTTGAAAATTGCCTGTCACAATTGTTGTTCGGATTGTGAATACAAATCTAACAAATTTTATTAGTTTTTAAATTATGGTTATATTTATAAATTTAATTTATAATTTAAATTATATAATATTTTGGGTCAAAAAAATATTTTTAGACGTAGAAATAAGTTTTAGACCCAATGGGCCATCTGTACCATTGAAGTGGGCGAGGAGCAGGGCATATAAGATGTTTGCCCCCGGCTCTGCCCCCAGCCCCGCATATGCGGGTATCATACCTAGTCTAATTTAATGATGAGATAATCCAAGTTTAGAGGCCATGCTTGAAGATTGTTATGCAATTCATAATGTTTGTAGTTTTGTTCAAGATCTTTAGGTAAATTAAATGTCAAATATGATAAATATATGTTGAAAATTAGGAGATAATGATTAAAAATGATCAAAAATATTTTTGTTTTATTAATTTAGTTGAAACAAGTGAAAAATAATTTATTAAAAGATGTTGAAATTTTATTTATTAAAATATAGAGTCTGGAGACTCTGGACAGGTGAAATTATTTGAGAAAACAAGCGATAAGTAGGAGTGGGTTTTTGAGCGGAAGCAAGTACAACGGCAACGATGGCAACGATGTCGTCTCAGGGTTACTATCAGCCAACTACGGTGGAGGAAGTCAGAACTCTCTGGATAGGTGATTTGCAGTATTGGGTCGACGAGTCCTACCTGCATACCTGCTTTGCTCACACTGGCGAGGTCCCCTCCCTCCCTCCCTCTCTCCCTCTCTTCCTCTCTCTCTCTCTCTCTCTCTCTCTATATGTGTGTGTGTGTGTGTGTGTGTGTAACTAAAATTAGTTGATTGTCTTCAAGTCCAGTCCAGACACTCGGTGGAAGCTGTTTTTGAGTTTGTAATGTTTATGTGTGGTTGAGAGGTCGGATTTTTTCAGATTTCTTTTGTTATTACACGGTGAGAATGGAACGGCGTTGTTGGGTTGATCGGGCTTTTCGATTTGGGGGTAGTAGTAAGGTAATTTGAATGGGAGCTTAAAATTTGATTGTTTCTTTAATGTCAAACCAAGTGATTAGGGCTAGTCTGCAAGTTCATAATTACCTGTGAGTTCTTGCGAATTATGGGTGGATTTGTGGTGTGTGGGAGGCCGGATTTGCTCTGTAATATATACTATATTTGTACTTTGTCTTTTCTTTGAGAGCTTAGTTGATCAACGAAAAGTAAAGGTCTTGACTTTTAAGTTGTTATTGAGTCAGAAGACGATGAGGAAGAAAATTGGTCTTCACTTGAGCCAAATATTTTTCATTACTTACTAGTGTTGACGTTTGTATATTTATTTCATATGTAGTAAACACAATTTTACATTTTCCTGGCCACCAAACAAAATACCTCTGTTGCGAAAACTGCCTTTTAGGTTTGTAAGATGGGAGCTTTTTCAGTTCTAACAATTCAGGGCACAAATCTAGTATTACAATAACACTGAAACTTCATATAATCACCTACCCCTCCAGGAAAACAAAATAATAAAATGTCTTTTTTTAGCTTATATATAATGATGACGAAGCCCAGAGGGCAGAAAGAAGGTTGCTTCCTCTATAGGTTCAGGCAAAGAACATCTAGAAGCTAGCTGTTAGTTACTCATTTATTTATTTTTATCAGTACTCTTATATAAAACCGAGTTACCCAATTTTCTTTTGATTTTTCAAGTGCATTTTCTTTGAGCATGCTCTATATGAGCTGTCTCCAGAGTTACGCCTCTCCCCCTACACTTTTTGGTCTACAGTGAGGGGGATATCAGAGTTTCAGTTCTTAATACAGAAAAATGGGTACTTATATTAAGATCAATTGCATGATCATGTATATCCAGCTTTATAAAAAAGGTGATGAAGCTCCACATTTGGATATCATAGGACTAAGATAGGGAGTCGATGTCTAAATTTTAGCTTCACACAAGCTTTACAAGATTTGAGATAGTGGAAGTTGAGTTTTCGTTATTTATTCTAATTTCCCTTTACGAAGTGGAGATTGATGAATAACAGCAGATTTTATATTTGGTCTATTATTATCTCTTTACTTATCAAACAAAAATGTTTTATAGTCACTGGTGCTACCTAGTTTCACATATATGGCATGATACCTAAAATGGTCTTGGAGTTGCCCTGATATGTGGTTTAGTTATAATATCACCTACACAACATCAGCATGGCCTTTTTGGTGTAAGAATCAAATGTATTGGTGTTTGAGTTCAATCTGAGTGTACTTAACCCAAACTTCAGAGAATTCTGTTCCTCTTATGGATCTTTTCTGAACAGTCACAGACGTTCTCTTTTTCTGCCGTGCTTCTTTAATTTCAAACAACTGGCATTGTTTGAGACTAAGTTTTACAGGGTTTAATGTATATTAGCTCCATTTGGGTGAAGAATGGCTTGGTAGAGCGTAGTGACTAGTGAGATATGAACATGGGCTATTTATTATTGTAAACACTTCCTAAAGACCAGTCTGTCAAGTGATGAGACATAATATTGCCTTGGAGCCATAAGTCGGTAACTGCCAGATGTTATGGGGTGCATGTGGTTATTTTCTCATGCAAGCTTGTTGGTCTGTGGCCTGGCCTTGAAAGATATGTTATTAATTTTTTAAATGGATAACTCTACCCTTCTCAGGTAGTATCAATAAAGATTATACGTAACAAGATCACTGGCCAGCCCGAGGGTTATGGGTTTGTTGAGTTTGTTTCCCATGCAGCAGCTGAAAGGATTCTACAGGCTTACAATGGGACTCAAATGCCTGGAACTGAACAAACTTTCAGGTTAAATTGGGCTTCTTTTGGTATTGGGGAAAAGCGTCCTGATGCTGGGCCTGAACATTCTATTTTTGTGGGAGATTTAGCACCTGATGTTACTGATTATCTGTTGCAAGAGACCTTTCGAGTTCAATATCCATCTGTTAGAGGTGCCAAGGTTGTGACTGATCCAAATACTGGACGCTCAAAGGGATATGGATTTGTTAAGTTTTCTGATGAGGCTGAAAGGAATCGTGCTATGACTGAAATGAATGGTGTGTATTGCTCAACTAGGCCGATGCGCATTAGTGCAGCTACACCGAAGAAGACCA
The DNA here is from genome assembly GCF_004785595.1 of Juglans microcarpa x Juglans regia. Taxonomy (NCBI): domain Eukaryota; kingdom Viridiplantae; phylum Streptophyta; class Magnoliopsida; order Fagales; family Juglandaceae; genus Juglans; species Juglans microcarpa x Juglans regia. Next base: position 20,322,787 of record NC_054607.1, on the reverse strand, counting down.
CTAGTGTTCAACCATATACTGCAGCTAAAGGTATATATAAAAACTATTTTTTAAGGGTATCGAAAATTTTATTGATAAGAAAGCATAAACATAGCCCAAGTACATTAACAATGATGCTTGGACAAGTTATCTTTTTCTGCTTTTGATTACTGTTAACTTATTGAGTACTGCTGGATTCATGTCTTTCCTATATAGGAGATGGGCCTTGGCAGGCCTGTAGCATGCTTAATAAATTTTCTGATGCTATTTTGGCCTTATTCTCTTACCTATTGACTTTTCTAGCAGCAGCATACCCAGTGCCAGTGTATACAACGCCAGTGCCCATGCTTCCAGCAGATTATGATGCTAATAATACTACAGTAAGTAAGACATACGACACTCATTTGGGATCTTATGTCTCCTCTCTTATTTAAATATTTTTATCTATGCAGATTTTTGTCGGTAACTTGGATCCCAATGTCTCGGAAGAGGAGCTGAAGCAAACCTTTTTGCAGTTTGGGGAAATTGTCTATGTCAAGATACCTGTGGGCAAAGGATGTGGATTTGTACAGTTTGGGACAAGGTTTGTTATTTGTGTGCATGTGAAACCCAATTTCCCTTACAATGTTGCATGTGGCTACTAGCATATGTATGACCATCCCTTTTTCTTTTCAACTTTTACCTTCCTTTAGAAGAGCTTGGGTGTTGAGTTAATTTAGGATACTCTTAGGGGATGTTTGGTAATGTTTTTCCATCTCATCCCATCCCATCTCATTTCATCTCATCTCATCTCCTTCCCAAACATTATTCAAACAGAAATATTTTCAAACTAATCATTACAACTTTTCCAAACTTTCAAACAAAATAAAAAAAAAAAAAAAAATTCAACTTTTTCAAATCTCAAAACAAATATAATATTAAAAAATTATATTCTAATAATATTTTAACTTTATAATTTTTTTTATTCAACTTTTTCTCTCTCTCCTTTTCCAAAACCCCATAAAACATCATAACTCAAATTATTTTACTACTATTCACAAACCATTTCACTACTATTCACAGATTTCTCATCTCATCTTATTCTCCAAACATCCCCGTAATGTTCCTTTTTTATGCAAGAAAAAAAATTGTGGTGGGATAAGGGATACACTTTATTTACTCTAATACTTTTGTCAATTATTTTCTCCACTTTGTCTTTTCTACTATCCATCGATTCCTGATTCTCCAACATTTGTCTATATAGAGCATCTGCTGAAGATGCAATCCAAAAGATGCAGGGGAAGATGATTGGTCAACAAATTGTCCGCATTTCTTGGGGTAGGAGTCCGACTGCTAAACAGGTGATTCATTTTATCAGCCAGGAACACCTGAATGTACTAATTAAGCCGGATGTTACATAATGCTGGTGGAATGCTGGTAAATTAGCCATATCTTGTCTTGGCAGTTGGAAGGAACAAAGAGTGAGCTTGTGTCAAAAGAGCTCACTAATAGTCATGAGAGTGAGCTTGAATCAAAGAGCTTACTAATAGTCACGAGTTGTGCTAGGGGCATACCATTCAACGAACCATTTTCACTGAATCAATAAAAAAATTTATTTAATATAATTCAGAAATTTGAAATAAAAAATTTGGATCGGTCAGAAAAGGTTGTCAAATGGAATGCTAACTGCCATATTTCAATAGTCATATTGACTTTTGTAGATAAAATAGGTAATGTTCTGCATTATTATTTTTTTAATAAAATTTATTTACCGATAAAAAAAATGTTCTGCATTATTTTTTTACATTCGGCCAGGTTGATGGATATAGATGCACATATTGTCTCTGGTTAGCCTTCTAATCTGGTCACCATTTGTGCAGGAGATTCCCGGTAGCTGGGGTCAGCAAGTAGATCCGAGTCAATGGAGTGCTTATTATGGTTATGGACAAGGCTATGATGCCTATACTTATGGGGCTACAAATGATCCTTCATTATATGCGTACAGTTCATATGCTGGTTATGCACAATACCCTCAGACTGTAAGTTGTTTTGACATGAGTTTCACCTGTCGTTGTCGACGTTATTCCTGGACAATTACAGTAGTTTTGCATATCTTATTTTACTTTTTTGATAGGCATATCTTATTTTACTTATAACAACAAATGTTATTACATTTTTTTTTTCAGCTGGCCTGTGGTAAATTTAGTCTTTTTTTTTTTTCAGCTGGCCTGTGGTAAATTTAGTCTACAGAAATGGAGTCATCGTTTTTTTGTCTTTGGCCTAGTGAGCCATTGTTTCTAAAACCAAATAAGTTGGTCCTAGAAAAAGTTTGAGTGAATTGCATGTATGACCTATGTCGAGAACTTAGGGTACGTTTGGATCCCAAACCTATCTCAACTCATTTTATCCAATCATTACAATTTTTTCAAATTCCAATACAAAATATAATAAACAATTCAACTTTTTCAAATTCCAAAATAATAATAATATTAAAAAATAATATTCTAACAATATTTTATTTAATTTTCAATTTTCATCTCAACTCAACTCTACTCAACTCAACTGAGTTCAACATCTAAACACAGCCTAAGCTCTCAATAATTTTGAGAATTTTGATGAGGAAAATTCAAAATTGAAGAAGGTTGGTGATTACTTCTCCAAAATTTAAGGAAACACCTGTAATGTTATTGTCATTGCTAAATATGAGAATCCGGTTTTGGAATGTATGTAAACGGGCACATCTTATTGTTACCCTTCCCACACTCGTGCATGACAGAGAGAGTACGTATATGGAACATATTTGCTTTAGCTTAGGGGAATCACAAGTAATTTGAAAATGACTATTCCTAATTGGTTCATTTTCAGGTTGATGGTGTTCAAGATATGGCTGCTATGGCAGGTGCTGTGCCTGCTGTCGAACAAAGAGAGGAGTTATATGATCCATTGGCTACGCCTGATGTTGATAAGTAAATCCTCTCTCTCTTGCAACATAAATGATGGAACCAAACGACAAAAGATATTAACTTGTTTATCCTATTTCGATGTTGATTGCCAGGTTAAATGCTGCGTACCTCTCTATTCATGGAAGTGCCATTTTAGGGCGGCCCTTATGGCTGAAAACCTCATCACTGTCACAGCAAGGGTAGACATCTTTGGCATAACCTGCTTCACATTCTGAATTTATTCCATGTTTTCTGGAGCTCTAGCAGATAGAGGTGTACGTACTCATAGACATGATGGATTTTCACCCTGGAGAAAAACTTTTAGCACATGCTTCACATCGGTGCACCATGTCCACAGTTGGACTACGGTGCTGCAATCTTGAGTAGAAACAGTCAGGCTGTGCCTGAGTTCAGTATATCATGATTTTGGAATTGAGCCTTTTATTTCTGTTTGCTTTTTCTTTCTACACTTATGCGATGTGGATGTCAATACAGGAAGACTCCCATGGGCAAAGTTCTTCTCAAACATAGGAATGGTTTGGGCCACATTTAGACTGTTGCTTCTCATGTGTTAAAAAACCATTTATTATGCCATCGCCATATGCCAAAGGTAAAGACATAAAGGCATGGAGTTGTACTGCTACTCTATTTTGAGCTAGTATAAGCAAAAAATTTCAAACTTTCTTCTCTCCCATGTATTAACCAAAAGGCTGAAACTGTCTCCCTTCTTGTGCTTCTTTACTTTGAGTAGTAGTGAAATAGTTTGAGTTAAGATGTTTTATTAGATTTTAGGAAATGAGCGAGAAAAAGTTTGAATAAAAATATTATAAAGTTAAAAAATTGTTTGAAGATAATTTTTTAATATTATTTTTATTTTGGAGTTTAAACAAGTTGTATTAGTTTTTGTGTTTTGTTTTGAAGTTTGTAAAAGTTGTAATGATTAGATGAAAATGTTAAAAATTTGAAATTGAAAAATGTTTTTTATTTGAGTGATGTTTGTAAAGGAAATTGTGAGAGAAATTTTGAGAATTTCTTGTTTCATCTTAGTATCCAAATGTATCCTTAATATGCATGCCTTTTATATATGCATAAAGATGGCTCTGCAATCTTTATACAATCTTTCATGCAATTTGTATAATCTTGAAAATCATGGCTTCAATTTAATGGCGGGAGCAAGAAAAATTCCACAGGCCCAGTTTTTGTTTTTTGAATCAAGGTCATGCATTGAAAATAGAAGCAAAATACAGCATCAAGTGGATTAGCTAAAATACTACAGACTAGTAAGGGTCTTTCCCACTCTATAGATTGTAAGGAGGGTCTTTCCCACTATAGAAATCTAAAAGACAAGGTGAAATAGAAATGAGGGGAATGCTTCCATATAAGCAATTGGAAGCTGCCCATTGCGCAATGGACTGCGCACATCGATTGTGATCTTGATGTATTTTCTTAATGTTCTAACTCTCAAAAGATTGTAGAAGAATTCTAGTATCCTTGGCAATTGGTTCTATGATTTTATTAAGAAAATCATAGAACCAAGATCTGGTGCCTCAACCGCAAAAATTGCCACTTGAGAGTCCCCTCCAATTGTATTTTTTTAGTCTGTTGAGCCTTTGCTTCTTTAATGCCTATGTACATTGCAGTGGCCTTACCTAGATTGGAATTTTGACTTTTAATGAAGCTGGTTATAATGAAAATTAGAGATTCATCCTCTGATCTGCATATTGTTGTAGTAGCACTGCATGTGCTTCTCACAGTTACATCAAAAGTTAGCAGGAAATGGTCTTTTGGAATAGCTTTCCAATTTAGAGGATTAATCAGCTGCTTATTGCCCCAAGCATTACAATGCTCTTTGAAATTCGTAAGTACACCATTTACAGATTTTTCCAAGTTTGGTTGAATAGAGTCATGCACAATTTTGTTTTCAGAAACAAGATATTATCCATGGCAATAATGGCAAAGAGTTGAAACTGGTGCTCTTTAAGTGAAGGGATGTTGAGGGAATTTGAAGGGGTTAAAAAACACTTTATCCAATTGATAATCCTTATAGCTGCAAAACAGGAACTATCGCCAAGGAGACTGTCTACATAGAATCCTAGTAAAGGGGCATTTTAGAAACAAATGAGTAGGGGTTTCTTCTTCAAAATAAGCAAGTCTAGTCAATAGACTAGAACACAATATTTACAAGCCTAAGCAATAGGCTTGCTACTTCAATTGTAAGATTGACATTTATTTTGGAAAATGCTAGTTTGTCTTGGATTTGACTGCTAGTGTATATTTATTTTTTAAAAAAAGTTTAAAAAAGTTACTAGTAGTGAATTTGTATATATATATTTTAAAAGTTTAAAGATGTTTAAAAAATATTTGAAAAAGAAAGAAAGAATGAGATTGCACCAGGGGCACGCCTAACAGTAAGAGTTAGGCGGCACATTAAAAGGATCATTTATTTAATGCCTTCAAGAAACCTCTTATTCTCGTGAAAAAAGGGAAACCAAGTCAGTCACTAGGTATTATCAGTCTTTGTTGGTTTTTTTATACGTAAACAACATATCAGTCAATGCCTAATGTAATTCAAGAGACGTCACGATTTACAACCCCCACTCTGCATACGAGTGCTACAAACTTTCACCCCTTGCAAAAAATTTTTGCTTAAGCACACAGACACAGGGAAAGCATGTCCAAATCACAAGACTGTTACGGCTGGGAAGGAGACCCTAATCTTTACGGTCTTGTCTTAAGCACGTGGGCTGGGTCAATTGTATAGGGCCCCTTGTCTTATCTATTTTACCTATTTGAATTACTCCGTTTGAATTTGTTATGTTTATTGGGTCACGTTGGCTTAGTGGGTCCGTTTAGGTCCATTTCTATTTTTATGGTTAGTTATTTAGTAATGGGTCAGTTATTAAGTTGAGTCCGTTGGTGATCATTTGACCAAGTCTATCTGTAATTTCTTTAAGTACTCTTCAGTGCTTCAGTAAAACATTATTCAGTTTCTACAAACATTGAGTTACATATTGGAGGTCCAGGCCCCTCGAAGAACCTACATAATTTACATACTAATTTTCAGCCTTCATAACAATGGTATCACAGCCGCTTTCCTGCGACATGGTTAAGGGTACACACCATGCTCAGTTGGCGAAAGTAGTGTCCATGCTGAAGGGAGAAATCGTGCATCTGCGTGAAGAACAAGACCAACAAAAACATATGCTGGAAGTAGTGTTACAACAATTGAATAATTTGGCAGCTTCTTATGAACAGTTAGCAGCAACAACAGGTAATCCACCAAAAGGAAATCAAGTCAGTAATAATCCTTTATTTGAAGGGAATGAGGGCATTCATGCTAGAACCTTAAGGTTGGATTTTCCAAAATTCATCCGACCCATGGAATGGATCTTAAAAGCACAACAACTCTTTGCTTATTTTAATACGCCTAAGGACCAAAAACTGCAAATAGCATTTTTCCATATGGAAGGAAAGACTATTTCTTGGTATTGTTGGTTAATGGATTCAGGACCTATTGGTAGATGGGAAGAGTTTGTTTCTACACTTAAAGTGTGTTTTGGACCCTCAACCTATGAGGATCCAGTAAGGCTGTTCACTAAGTTGAGACAAACTGCTACTGCTGAAGAATATCAAATAGAATTTGAGTACCCATTTAATAAAATCAGTGGATTAACGGAGGAATTTCGTATTAGTGCTTTTATTAGTGGGTTAAGGGATGATTTGAAGATAATGGTGACCATGCTTAAGCCGAACTCCATTTCAGCTGCTTTTGGGTTAGCTAAATTGCAGAAGGAATAAGTTGCTAGAAGAAAAGAAGGAATCAGTAGAAACTTAAATCCAACCCAAACCACATTTCCTTACACACCAAAATTACCTGCACCTGCACCATTAATGAGATTACCACCACCACCACCCAGATCTGAAAATAGAAATTATCCCACTGCCTACAACCCAAACCAAAACCCACCTTTCCCATAAAAAAAATCTCTCCTACCCAAATGCAAGAAAGAAGAGAGAATAGGCTTTGTCAATTTTAATCACAAGCGTAACTGGCCTAGGGTTTTTCTGTTGGAAGGATTAGAGGAGAAAGAAGAGGAGGAAGCTGAAACCAGTGAAGGGAAGCTAGCTAGCCCTTATTCAATTAGATGACCCTGTTAAGAAAGAAAAGGAGTTAGGGGAATTGCTAGGCATATCACTGCATGCCATGACAGGTTCATTATCACCTAAGACCATGAGGATTGAGGGCTTTATTAATCATCAAAAGGTTTTAATTTTTGTTGACACAGGAATCACACATAGTTTTGTAGATCAATATGTAGCAATGAGATCAAAGCTACCAGTGGGAGAAAGCCAATTGACGGTTAAAGTGGCTAATGGAGATAACCTTCCTTGCCAAGGATACTGTAGGGTAGTTCCTATCCAAATACAGAATTTAAGGGTTAAAGCTAATATTTATTTATTGACTTTGGGAGGTTATGATGTTGTGTTAAGGGTTGATTGGCAAAGAGGTCTTGGGTCCATCTTATGGATTTTTAGTGACTTAACTATGCAGTTTAATTTCAGGGGAAGTGAATGTAAGTTGCAGGGGCTACAACCACCCCAAGAATCTTTAGAAGAAGAGGAACGTATTGCTAAATTGAAAAAGGGGGTTGCTAAAGGAGTTTGGGGGTATTTAATTGGAAGGGAAGTGAGGACAGCAGAAGAAGCCAGTATACCAGTAGTGTCAAAAATAGTGAAGGATTTTTAAGCTATGTTTTCAGAACCCCATGGTCTACCTCCACCTCGGAGTAATGACCATAAAATTATTCTGCAGGAAAACTCTAAACCATCATGTTCGGCCTTACAGGTATTCATATTAACAAAAAGCAGAAATTGAAAGACTGGTGACGGAGATGTTAAGAAGTGGAATTATACGAGGGAGTCAAAGTCCCTATTCATCCTCGGTGTTGCTGGTTAGGAAGGTGGATGAGAGCTGGCGAATGTGTGTGGAGTACCGTGCCCTCAATAAAGATATGGTAAAAGATAAGTACCATATCCCTAACATTGATGAGCTATTGGATAAACTTTATGGGGCTGAAATTTTTTCTAAATTGGACTTGCGTTCTGGTTACCATCAAATTAGAATGTATGAAGGGGACATACACAAGACAGCTTTTAAGACCCATGAGGGTCACTATAAATTTTTGGTAATGCCCTTTGGGTTTACCAATGCCCCCTCCACATTACTAAGGTTGATAAATGAGATATTTCGACTCTATTTAAGAAAGTTTCTTTTGATTTTTTGACATATTAGTTTACAACAAGTCATTGGAAGACCATCTACAACATTTGCAGATTGTATTGGATACATTAAGATCTCATCAGTTGTTTGCAAAACAATCAAAGTGTGTATTTGGTTGTAGTGAGATGGAATATCTTGGTCATTTGATCTTTAAAGATGGTGTTAAAGCTGACCCCCATAAGATTACATCAATGCAGAGTTGGCACTGCCCAGAAATTTGAAGGCCTTAAGGGGATTTTTAGGTCTCATTGGGTATTACAGAAAGTTTATGCAGAGTTATGGTGCCATAGCAGCACCCTTAACAGCTCTACTCAAGAAGAACTCTTTTGTGTGGTCTGACAAGGCTCAAGCAGCCTTTGACAAATTGAAAGAAGCTATGATTAGTCCTCCAGTTTTAAAATTACCTGATTTTACTAAGAATTTTGTGGTGGAATGTGATGCCTTAGGTGAAGGGTTGAGAGCTGTGTTAATGCAAGAAGGCAGGCTGATTGCTTAACAGGTCCATATTGATCAACAGGCCTTGAAATACCTTTTGGAGTAAAGAGTGGGCATCCCTACCCAACAGAAATGGGTATCCAAGTTGCTTGGTTATGATTTCTCGGTAGAGTACAAAAGTGGAAAAACTAATAAAGTGGCAGATGACCCATCTAGGCTACCTTGTACAGAAAAACCACAACCAACAACTAACCAAAACACCATACCAGAATCCAACCCTTCCTCCCAAATAGAACACAAACAGCCCTTCCTCCACAATACCCAAACCAATCACCCATACTCACAAGCCATAAGCCTTATGCAAACCCAATGGATAAGAGAGCTAAAGAAAACTTACCCCCAAGATTCCCAGTTGCAGGAGCTATTGAGCAACTACTATCAGGGAATCTTGGACCAAACTCAATACCAAGTCCACAATGACTTACTCTTTTACAAGGGCAGGTTACATCTGGGGAATTTGGTGCCATTCCAGCAAGAGATCCTGCAGCAGTTCCATTGCAATCCATTAATGGGTCACACAAGAGTATATAAAACATATGCTCAATTGAAAAAAGAATTTTACTGGCCTAGTATGAGGAGGGATGTTCAAGCCTTCATCCAAGCTTGTGATAAAGAAAAAAGGTGGAAACAATTCAACCCACAGGCCTGCTCCAGCCTTTGCCAATTTCCACCAGAAATTGGCAGGATATAAGCATGGATTTCATTGAGAGGCTACCACCTTCAGGAGGACATACAATGATCATGGTGGTGATAGACAGATTGGGCAAATATGCTCATTTCATGTCTCTTTGACACCCATATACAGTAGTGACAGTAGCACGTATTTTTCTGGACAATGTATTTAAATTGCATGATTTTCCATTAACCATTGTCAGTGATAAGGACCCAATCTTTACAAGCCAGTTTTGGAAAGAACTTTTCAAATTGAGTGGCATTGAACTTTTGCTGAGTTCAGCTTACCACCCCCAAACTGACGGCCAAACAGAGGTGATGAATAAAGTACTAGAAGGCTATCTGAGGTGTTTTTCAGGAGACAGACCACGAGACTAGTCACAATGGTTAACTCTGGTTGAGTATGCTTACAATACATCATAGCATACCTCAACTAGGGTTTCACCATATGAAGTGGTCTACGGACAGGCACCCCCAAGGGTGTTACCATATGAAATACGATCCACAAGGGTTCAAGCCGTGAATGAGGAACTCAAAAACAGAGAGCTTATCAACAAGTTAGTCCAAGAAAATTTACAGGAAGCACAAGCCAAGATGAAGTTATATGCCGATCGAAAAAGAACTGATAGGGAGTTTCAAATAGGAGACAGAGTGTATCTAAGGTTACAACCTTACCGATCAATGTCCGTCGTGCTGTGAAGAAACCTCAAGTTGCCACTGAGATATTATGGGCCGTACACGGTGGTTCAGAAAATAGGGAGAGTTAGATACAAGTTAGATCTACCACGAAACTCACAGATCTACCTTATTTTTCATGTTTCTTGCCTAAAGAAAAGGGTTGGAGACCACATAGAGCCACTTACTGAGCTGCCAAGGGTAACTATGGAGGGAACCTTATAGCCTAAGCCCGATCTGATTTTGGATTGAAGATTTACCAAGAAAGGACGGAAGGCAGGCATGGAGATGTTGGTACAATGGAAAGGGATGGCCACAGAAGATGCGACATGGGTGGAACACGAAGAGCTCAAACGGCGTTTCCCAAACTTTGAGGACAAGGTTTTCTGAAGAGAAAGGATATGTTAAGGCTGGGAAGGAAACCCTAATCTTTAGGGTCTTGTCTTAAGCACGTGGGCCAGGTCAATTGTATAGGGCCTGTTGTCTTATCTATTTTACCTGTTTGAATTAGTCCGTTTGAGTTTGTTATGTTTACTGGGCCACGTTGACTTAGTAGGTCCGTTCAGGTCCATTTCTATTTTTATGGTTAGTAATTTAGTAATAGGTTAGTTATTAAGTTGAGTCCGTTGGTCATCATTTGACCAAGTCTATCTATAATTTCTTTAAGTAACCTGCAGTGCTTCAGTAATACATTATTTAGTTTCTACAAACATTGAGTTACATGTTGGAGGTCCAGGCCCATCGAAGAGCCTACATAATTTACATACTAATTTTCAGCCTTCATAACAAGGACTCTTCAAATAAACATGTTTAATTTGTTTCTATTCTTCCCCTTTCATCTTTCAATGAATATTTGCAATCGATCTCTCAGTGGGAATATGCAGGGTGGTATGATCCTCTTCTAGGTTTCTTCAAGCCCAGTATGACAAGGAGTAATCCAAGATAATCCGAATTATAAGCGCACTCAAGGAGTTGCCACTTGTGAGCATTCCATGGAGGATATCTAAACCAAAAATCAGTGAGAAAACTTCTTCTTGTGATGGCCTTCTCATGGCTGAATGTGTCAAATGAGAACTTTCCATGGTACCTGCCCACCCCACTTTCACCAACTCCTCCGAATGGGAGGGAATCAGCAGCATACTGCACATTTTACCCAATACAATGAGAATGCAAGCTAACAAGATGATGATCACAAAGTATCAGAAAGTAGACTCGGAGTGCAAAATACAAGACTTGCTTTAGTTTGAGAGTGCAAATTGTATTGATGCCAATTAATTAATCTAACAAACTAAAGTAGCAAAAACAGTGAAGAGTTTCTTACATACTTGAATAACTGCATCGTTGATCACCACGCCTCCGGATGATGTTTCAGATATCATCCGTCTCTCCAGTGATTTATTTTTGGTAAAACAATATATAGCAAGTGGTTTGGGTCTTGAATTCAGAAATTGTATACTGTCTTCAATTTTCTCCAACTGTGAAACCAATATGAAAAGAATAGTTTAGCCTGCAACTCTTGCATTATTTACTTGGCTCTTCTTGAGCTACCATCAGATTTTAGATGAAATTGAATGCTAATCCACATAGTTTGACTAAATATGAAAATAGTTACAGGATTTTGAAGTTTTTCAAAAAGCTGCCTTAATGTGAATATATGAAAACTGGATTTTGAAATATTACTCTGTTTTCCTAACTTGGTTTCCATTTAAGATTATGTTACATGCTAAAACATGAATAGAGGGACCATTATGATAACATATACAAATGTGGTTTTTACTTTTATAAATTTTGAAACTGATCCACTTTTTAAAAAGGGGGTCAAAACCCAAGGACCATTTTATAATTTAGACCTACTATTAATATATAGATGCGTGTGTATCTATGTATCTTACTGAAATTATTGGAAGCAATGGACCAAAGATTTCTTCTGTCATGATTGCTGCTTCAAGTGGGGGATCCACCAAGATTGTTGGCTCTATGAACCTGCATGGAATTTCATAACATGCATTAGAATTACTTGTCAATATACCAAACTTAAAATCAGAATGGTGTCAAAGAGGTTTAGCCCGCCCCCCACTAAATCCTAATCAGGACCAAAGTGGCTATGAATAAGTCATTTTTAGACTTCTGGGACTCCCCAATGTTATGAAGTGTTAAAGAACAGGGACTCGCTTTTTACCCGTAAATAAGACACTTATCTGTTTTCCTATCCACCAAAAAAGCAGTAGAATCAATCAAAGATCGTAAAATAAGCAAAAAGAGCAAAGATCATGTTGTTTACAAGTGATCTTCGTCCAATGAACCACCATAAGCAATAGAAGCCTTAACATTTGGGTCCTCCAGAAGATTCTTCAATCTCAAGAAATGTTGTTTGTTTATTATCCTTGCAATACTGTGTGATTCTTTTGGGTTTCTTCCAAACATTTCATTGATGATGGCCTTCATCATCTCTACCTGAAGGAGAATATATATATATATATATATATATATATATAATCATTTCCACATATTTCTTTCTGAATTAGAAACTAAAAAACTTTGAAATCATAGATGCACATATATGTATTTTCTACTACTTCCATACCAGAGTTGGTATATTTTTCTTTTCTGCAAGGATATAATCTATTGCTATGCACGCTTGTCCAGCACAGGCCCCGTATTTTCCAACAACAATTCGCTTTACAGCAGCCTTGTGATTAACAGCACAGAAGAAATCTTTATAAGCAAATTATCATTTCATAATATTTGTATGAGTAATGCTACATACAGTCGCAGAGTGCGCAAGCGTCATGCAATCGCTTTGAAAAAAATAGGATCTACTATTAAAAATTAGTTACATAATAATTATGGGACACAAGGAGGATATGAAAATAGAAATCCAAGGGTATTTAAACTAAGAAGCCAACTTGTGACAGAAAAAAAACTGCAAGATATATGAGAAGTGTCATTCATCCTTTTATTAGTTATCTGTCATTACATTATCTCCTTATGCAGTATGAAATGATTGAAATTTTTTTTATTAGCTCAATCATCTGTCAATCATTTGATATCACGTCAGGGATGATGAATAATATTTTTCAAGACATGTATACATTACCTTCCTGGCAAAAGAACTAGAAAGGGAATCAACAACAGCAGGGCATTTTCCACCCAACTCCAGAGTAACAGGTGTCAGATGCTTTGCAGCAGCAGAAAGAACAAGCCGTCCAATACGTGCATTTCCTAGCATTAGTTTTGACATTTACTTCTATTTTATTTTGTTTTCGAAAAATAAATAAAAAGGCAAAGAAAGGTGAGAGCTTGGTTCATGTTATTTCTACCTGTAAAGAAGATTTTGTCCCATTTCTGCTGCAGGAGTTGTTCAGCAACAGTTGGTCCACCTTGGAAAACCTTGACAGCCTTATTGTCCACAAAATTGGGGATAGTATCCGCTAAAAGAGAAGCACAGGCAGGAGCTAACTCCGACAGCTTTAGAACCACTGTGTTTCCAGCAGCTATTGCCCCTATCATTGGTTCCAAGGACAGTCCTATGTTTTGCATAAAAAAGGCGACAAATCATATAATAATTATTGATTTTGTATTTTAACAAAAAATAAATATATAAAGTGGGTAGAGCTCTCAGAAGGGTTTGATTTGGTTTTTTTATTTTTTCCTATAAAGTTATTTACTCACCAAAGGGATAATTCCAGGATGAAAAAATGAGGACAAGGCCAAGCGGCTCTGGAACAATTTCAGCAGTACTAAGCACAGCAATCTTTGGCAGTATAGCCTGTCAATGTCAACCATGCATCAGCAAACGTGGTGTTTAGTATATATATATCCTGCCCTTTGTGAGCTTCTTGAAAAATCACCAGGAAATCTGACTAAACAGACATGTTTTAAGTATATTCTTCTGGGATTCATTGTCACGGAAAAGTACTTTTCCTTCTTGAATCCCAGTGAAAATTCTCTTTTGGGCATCATTGCTGTTCTCCTTCATCTTTTCCAAAGCCAAGAAAACGCATTGACTCCTTAAAGATCATGTAAAGCCTAATGAATGAGGTTACCTTTCTACCTGACATCCATTCTTTTAAAGACCCCAATGCATTATTCAGCGACTTTGTCAAGGTTCCTATCTGCAAATCAGGACGGTGTACATATAAAAAAAGCAAGAGGTCAAATGCTTAGGATCTCCCATCTCTAAAATGAACATCACCCTTGTACAAAAACATTATATTTATTCTAAAAAAACAACATTATATTGTCAACTTCCACATAAACAAACCAAGCACCCATGAAGAAAAATATATGGAAATTAGCAATCAAGCTTTAGAACCAACAAACAAAAACCACTCTAGAATCGTCTAAATGAAGGATAAGAAGTAGAAAAGTCCAACAAACATCCTCAGATGATAAAAATGTAAGATATAAATCCTGAAAAAGTTGTAACTAATAAGTCATGAAGGAGAATTCTCCACACTTGATACCTCATCTCTGAAGGCCTCAACATGATGTTTTCCCAAGTCCTGCTTAAGAGCCTTAAAGATATCTTCCTCTTTCTCCTTTAGGAGAGTAAGCAACCCTTTGAGCTGTGACTTCCTCCAAGATGCTTCCTTGGTCTTTCCCTGACTGTAATATTCCCTCATAGCCTCTAGATCTCTTTCCAAATCTCCCACACTTTCCATGGTTTAGGGAAAGAAAACAAACAAGTGCACCATCTTAGCTCTCCATCCTACTATTTATCCTATAAAGATCAACTAACCTTATTTGCGCTTCATTAAAGCTGCTCGTTGTATATGTGTCAGTTTCAACCTTACATTAATACATGCACAACCATATGTTATATTTGTCAGACTTTAATTAAATTTTAATTGAGCTACACGAAGTTTTGGTGAAACCCGAGTGGATTTCAATCTATTAGAGTTTTAATATAATAGTGAAACTGAAAGAGATGGATTTTCTTATTGAATTATTTAAAGTGTATTTGCGAAAAACTTCTTGTTAAAGTCGGTGTATTCTTGATATTAGTCGACACTTTGTTCCCGAATATATGTACCAATTGAAATAAAATAAAATAAGCAAATTGCCATAACCCACATGACTCTTTGATGAGCAATATTATTTGCATGAAAAAAGGAGCGGTAAATTGCACATGAATTTTAGGCAGGTGCGAGTGGATCAAGTCATGCAACCCCTCGTTTATATATCCCTTGGCAGTACGTGATCTTTCTGATTATTAATTCCAAGAGCCAGCCGTCCACAACATACGTCTGGACTCTGCACTTGTCAAAGGTTGCCATACGAATCTCTCCCTCAACAACTACACTTCACTCGATGAACATATATATTTGCTGCAGTACCTCTTCCTCTTAATGCCCAAAAATTAAATTTGTGACATTTGGAAACCAACTGAAGCAAACCCAAAAAAAATAAAATAAATAAAAAATCAATGCATTAATGACTACTACTCTAACCTGAATGATTTTCAGTCTCTCTCTCTCACTTTTTTTTTTTTTTTTTTTTTTTTTTTTTTTTTTTTTTTTTTTTTTTTTTTTTTTTTTTTAAGAAAGTAAGATTTTTCAGTCTTCTAATACAAGACTTTGACTAGTCTAATATAATAAGGAAATAAAGAAAATTATAAAAGATTATCTTACAGATTTAGAGTACTGGCATTTGACTTGCCAATCTAAAAATTTTGAATTTATATTTGTAAAATTTTTTGTATTGAAGTAGTCAAAACTTGGGATATCCACATATGAGTTACATTAAATCAAAACATTTCTTCATCTTTAGCTAGACACTGTTTGTAGCCAAAACACATATTTTATTCCAAAATATTGTTATCTCCAATTATTAATTAACATTGTCAATAATAATATTAATTAACTGATTTTGTGCATGGTTATTAATATTACTATCTTTAATTATTAATTAACATATGAATAGTGTAGTTGTAAAATATGAATAAAAAATTTAAAAGAATATTATTATTAAAAAGAATATTATATTAATATTTTGACTAATATATAGATAATCCAATATGAGGATATATGTTCAATGACTTTGACTTTAGGTAAAAAGTATAATTTTAGCCAAATTTTGGCTTTAGCTTTGGCCAGATCATTACCTCTTAGTGACTGAGTAAGAGGCAATGGTCTAGCCAAAGCCAAAGCCAAAATTTATTTGGCTAAAACTAGATGTTTTGCCTAAAAGTTAAAGAGAACTGCTACATATGTAAAAAGATTACATAAAGTAAATCTATAAATTAATGTGGTTTTATGGAATCCATTAGATATGCTTTATAATAAAAATAATTTTACAATCTGATGAATTATATCAAGTCCCATTAATTTGTGGGTTTACTTTTGTGTAATCTCTATATGACTAAAGTATTTTTCAAAGCAAAAACCATTCAAGTATAACTCCACATAGGACTAGGTAATTATAAGCCAAAATATAATATAATATTATTTTTTAATAATAATATTTTTTAATTGGAATATTTTTTTAATAATATAATATTAGTTTTTCCAATGCATGTACAAAACTGTCCAATCCAATTTTTATAAGACTATATCTGAACTAATTATTGTGTGGTTAGTGAAATTTCTTGCAAAAATCTAAGCATGATATAGCCAATTGTAAAAAATCAGAAATTAAAATCATCTTGTTGGAGATTATAGCTCTTTTCATAAAATGATCTTTTACTACCTTTATGAGAACAAAAAAATCATCTTGTTGGAGATTATGAAAATAAAAATAAAAATAGAATTAGTATTAAAAAATGTCTTAAAAAAGTAGATAAAAAATAATAATATTTTATTATTATAGAGAGTGAGATGACTAATTTAATCTGGAGTCTAAATTTTGAGTGATTAGTCAAAAGTTAAAAAGTGGTATATTAGCCAAACTTTGCCTAATCTAATAAGGATGTTCTTATATGATACGTTAAAATATAAATTTTTTTATTATAAAATAGATCTGACGTAATATATAATCACACCATATCAATTAGTTTTTTGTGATATTATTTGTCAACCTATGATTTCTAAATTCTAAATACCGTACGAATGCTCTATACTTCAAGAACAAAATTGATAGAGTTGTTCGTTACATTAGTTGTGTATCTATTACTAGTAAAAGTATACAAAGTGTTTATTTTAAAATCTTTTAGACTTAAATTGTTTAATTTATAATAACTTAATATAAGATTGGATGACGTGGTTTAACAATATCAAAACATTTGCTTAAAAAAATCTTACAGATTATTATAAGAAAAATTATATTCTCAAGTCAATGTGTAGAGCATACTCAATAAAGTGCTTATATAATATAATTTAATTTTAAAGATAAATTTTAAAATTTCAATCTTACAAATTAAATTTTACAATTTAAATAATATAAATGATGTGTTCTACACAACGACTTGAAAATTAAATAACTTTTATTACAAATACAGAGAATATTACTAAGAAATTAGGGATGAAGTTTTTTGAAATGGCCCAAACTTCAATGGCTTTTAATACCATCACTCATAGTTTGGTGTCAAAATAGATACATCTTAACAACTCATGGGGCTACGCCGTACTCTTTGGGCCTTCCAATAAAAATTTGGGACCTTGGGGAGTCTTATATCTATTCCCCACTCTTGCCTCGTTCCTTCGTGACTTTGGTCCCTACCTAGCTTTGTTTTAATATTTGCATCTCCAACTTGATTAAATTGGAAACATACGGATAGCAAAGGATCAAATTATTTGATTTAATTATTGTCATGGATAGGATAAAGTCGCAATCTAGCAAATTTATTTTATAAGTAATGATACATATACAATTTTTTTTTATATAAAGTGATGTTACTTTTATAAATTAGGAGTTGGCGGTTGCGGGGGTTTGGTTTAGTCAGTTGGGAAACTTTAATTTTTGGAAGACAATTTTTAAAATTGGGTGATTTGGAGGGCTCACCCGCAAGCCCCGCAACCATTACACCAAGCAAGATGAGGGGAAGCAAGTGGGCCGCCCATTTACTCAGCTGAAAGATCACAAGATCAAGCCGTGGGATCCCGGCTCTCCTCACACTTCATTTTCTTAGCTGCAAATATCTCTCCTGCTTTAGATCCTAGAGTTTGGACAAGAGCTCCAAGGAATCTAAATCCTCAAAAACCAATCCATGATAGCTTGTGAAACATGTGGATGAAAACAAAAGGAAGAGCTTGATATGAGTTGATGTTGATAGCCAACGTGCTAGTCGGATTTTCATTAATTTCTAAAGCAAGTGGAAACCAAACTCCGGCTACTGATAATTAGACCACCACCAAACAACAACTTTGGGGTTAATATATAAAGACGAATGATACATATCATATCTACCTTGTATAACCTGATCCACTCCAATCTAATAAATTATTAGATCTAATCAACAAGATCACAACCAGTGTCACTAAATTAGTAGAACGAATGTGCCGCATATCCGGTTATCTCACAACATATCATACTTCCAGTGGATGTATGGTGGAGGTGCGGATTGAACACTATTTTATTTTATTTTTTATTTTTTTCTTCTGGTTGGAACACAAATAATTGCATTTCTGGATATATATATATATATATATATATATATATATATATATATATGTACAACAGTTTTGTTTAAAGCTCAATAAAATTTAAGCTAGTCAATGGGATTAATTAAAGTAACTATTTAGATACAACAAAGGTGATAGACACATGAATATCTGCAGCTAATTAGTGCAGATTCAACCCAACCATGCAAAAAGGAAAAGTGGGCAATAAACTCATCTCAAAGAATGCCCGATATTTTCAAACTATCTAATGAACTTCCTCGTTAACTTCCATACCTGGATACTAGCAGCGCCAAGTGGAGCAAAAGGGATAATTTCTTGGCACTCGAAGAGGATTTTCCATTAAATGCATACTGTAACCTGGGTGATTTCTCCCAAGCTGTGGTCAATGGTCCTGCATTTGAGATCACAGAAGCTAAAAGATCCGCATCCACTTCTCTCGAATCTTTTGCAGCCAATTTACAGGGAATCTGGAGATTGGTTCTTCCTTAGATGAGTGTCTTCGCTGTTTAATGGCAGCAACATAGGAATTTTGTAATGTACAAATGTTTGGACCATCTTTTTGAACGGGCAATGCTAGAGGAGTTTCTGGTTTATCTTTTATCTTAATTGGCTTCCCAAGCTTTGATTTATCTTTTATTCCTGCAATTTCAAGAGCCTTGGCGCATACAGGAAAACCCTGATCATCCCAAGACTCTAAAATTATGCCAGAGCCCAAGCAGACTCTTCCATCGTAGAAGGCTGCAAATTGCCCAGCTGCCAGTCCCTGATCATCACCAGATAACCGGACAACTGCAATGTCTTCACAACCATCTTGACCAAGTTCCATCGTCAAACTGCAATTGTAAAAACCAGGACCATGTCTCACCTGAAAAACTATTGAAACATGTGAGCTTCGAGTTATTAGTGTCAGGGACTAGGGACTTTGCATGGGTATCTTAAACAGAATGGCAGGGCCCTAATATGCCTACTAATACATGATGGCCATTCTTTAGAAGATCATCAAGCTCAACACCTAAAATTACGATGACCAAAAGCTCAACACCTAAAAAATACACACAAAACCAAAAGAAAACGAAAATAAGTTAAATTTAAAGGGAGAAAATAATCAATTTGTCAAGAAAACACGAATCTAGGTAGACTCATCTTCTTATTCATACATAGACAATAGATCTATTGAGTATTATGCAAACTATTCAAAGTGACTACTTCAGACCATTAGACTTGTCCGCACAATTATAGGAACAGGTTGAGGGTAATTTCAGAACAAAACTAAGGAAGAATCATGCTAATAGAAGTTAGGTTCTTACCTTGCACTGGAGCGGATGTAACTGGTTTGGAAGCAACCCACCAAGCCATTTTAAGGAGCCAACACGAAATATGCGTCTTCTTTTGTCAATTGAGAAGTAATTTCTAGACACAAACACAACATTGTTTTTAACATCCTTCTCAACAACATACCTGCAAAAGATATGCCATGGCAAAGAAATCTTTGGTAAAGGGAAACCAAGGCTAGAATAAACTATTTTGAATGACCTAAGGTTGAACTATCGTAGAAATCAACATTATTGTGTGCTCAACTGTATAATGCATACCATAAGTTTATAACAACTCAACTATAGCCAGTTTTCACACCATCGCATTATAGAGGTATATATCACACTAGAACAATAAAAGCTGTTATGGAAAAGTACTTCGTGGTTAAAAAATATCAGCATGTTCAACCAAATGAAAGAAAAAGTGTTTACTCTATTTTGATTGGCATGCTAGTTAGTACTTCTGTTTTTTATGACCCAGAGTGAAAAAACAAATGAAACAAACATTATCTGCCAATATCAGGAAAATGCTAGCCATTACTATTCCTCAATAAGAGAATTCATTAAAAAAATGCCAAGGGAGTTCCACCAAAGAGAAGATTGCCTCAGATGAAAAAACAAAACTAAGAAGTTTAAAAGAACCAATGAAATCCAAAAAAATAAAAAAGGCAGTGGAGGAACCAGTAATCGTAACAAAGTATAAGCATATCATTTTGACTCCATACACTTTCTTTAGTATAAGTTATTTTCTCTCCGTACACTTTCTTTCCGTACACGTTTTTCTCTCCGTAAATTCGTTCCAATGGTAATTGTGGGCATTTGATTGTGCGTGTTGCTTGTGCAGGGAGGAAAATGGGTTGTTCGAAAGCCATTGTTGTAGAATCAAAGTTATTTGAGGTGTCGAGGGATGGTCGTAGGGTGCTCCTTACTAAAAGAGGGAGGAAGTTTCTGAAAAATATAGTATGGAGTTAGCCACGGCATGCTGGTTCACCAAAGCTCTAGAGGATTGCGTGAAGGGTGGGAGAAAGGATTTCTATACAGCGCATCGGGAAGGTGATAGGGGGTACATAGCGCAGAGGTGCTCAAACTTCTAAGGTGCGTTCATGCTACTGGTGGAATACGGAGGGGGTGGTTGCCGAAACTGCGTGTTTATACCTGAAGACAAGGACGGAATGGGATGAAGGAAGATAACAGAGGTTTTGAGGGAGTCTGGATGAGAAGGTTGCTTCGTTGGGTCAGTACCGCTGGCGACAATGATAGTTTTGCTTAACTCTTCTTCCTGGTCGTACACGGAGGCTCTCCAACAACCGAAGGCTTTGGACCTGTCTCGTCAACCTATTAGGCTGAATAACAGGTCTGACACTTCGGCTTGATTGAGAGGGGTTGCACCGCTACAACAGTCAGGAAGCGCTGCCCTTTTTGTAGGGGTCTAGAGACTCGAGGGGGGTGGCAGAGGAGATGTTGGTCCAAACAAGGAAATGATCCTGCAGGCGATGAAGGAGATGAAGAGCCAACTGGATGAATTGCAACTTAATGTAAGTTGGCTAATACGGTGCGTTGAGGAGGAAAAAGGGGTTGGGATGGGCTTGGGTTTGAATGACGGGTCCATAATAATTAACAATAGGAGAATGGGCCAAGTGGGTAAGCAGAATGAGCCGTCTGTGGGTGGTAAAGGAAAAGAAAAATTTCTGATGGGCCCAGACGCTGGGCTTCAACCTTTGAGCAAGCAGCACCAACAACTATTGGGGCCTGTTTGGAGGAAATGCAACCCGAACGTCACAAGCCCATTGTAATGCCCCAATAGAATACTCAAACCATATGGCCTATACTCCAAAAAGACTAGTCAATGATACAATTGGAATCCCATTGAAACTTTATAAAGAGCAAGAACTTCTCCTTCTCAAGCAATGTGAGATCTCATACACCACCTACCCTTATCCATATCATATGTGATATCACAACCTCCCCCCTTAAATTCCCGACGTTCTCGTAGGGCCAATCTGTTGTAGTTGACACAGCCCAAGTCCTACATTTCTAGTTGAGATAGGCTCTGATACCATTTGTAACGCCCCCAATAAAAGGCCCAAACCACATGACCTATATTCCAAAAGGACTAGTCATTGATACAATTAGAGTCTCGTTAGAACCTTATAAAGAGCAAGAACTTTTCATTCCCAAGCAATGTGAGATCTCATACACCACCTACCATTCTTCTTATCATATGGGGTATCATACCCATCAATGGATGGGTTTCAGCCATCATTGCCGGCGAAGTGCCAGGGGGCCCCAGCGAAGGCTGTAGAACCATCGACGGGGGCCATGCAGTCAGAGATGGCACTCACAGAGCAGTCTCCGACGTGTTGGGCTATGGAAGTTACCACTTCTCGAGCCCCGTTTGCTTTTGACGTGCTGGATCCAACCCAAAACAAGCCGAGGGAGGATGTTGGTGGTTCGACTGCAACAATACTGTCGTTAGGGGTGTCAAATTGTTTTAACAGGTCGTGTTCATATCGTGTTAAGGCATGTATATTATACTATATAGGTCAACCCGAACACAACCCGTTAAACTTATTGTGCAAAAATCTCAAACCCTAACACGACCCATTAATACAACGGGTTGACACAACGCGACCCATTAGTGAATACTATAAAATAGGTTAACACGACCCGTTTCAACCAGATTAAACAGACCTGAAATTAACCCGTTTGACCTGATTAAGTTTAGCATAATTTTATATAAATGTTAAAATCACAATATCTATAAAAATATCGAAATTAAAATTCCAACAATTTTACTTTAAGTATAAGGGTATAATTCTAACTTTAACTTTCTTAACGGATCATAACAGGTTGACCTGTTATCAACCCATTAAGCAACCATGTCTTAACGAGTTAACCCGTTTTCACCCAAACCTGTTAAGACTAAAAGCAAATCCGTTATTATCGTATTCGTGTTAGGTTAACGGATCGTGTCATTGAAAGGGAGGGGCACTCATTGTACTCATGAAACCTAAGATCCTTTCATAAAATCTTTATTGTGAACATGGAAAGTTGATGTGGTGTGTCTTCAAGAAACAAAATTGTGGGTCATCAATAGAAGAATTATCTGTACTTTGTGGGGGTGTTCGCATGTGGGTTCATTGGGTTGGTCCTACTTGGCCTCTTTGGAAGCTTTGAGTGGTGTTCTTTTAATATGAGATAAAAGAGTGGTGGAGGCAGTAGAGGAGTGTGTTAGAAATTTCTCGATTGCTAGTTTATTTAAAAATGTTGTTGATGGATGGGAATGGGCTTGTGTAGGCACATATGAGCCTAATATGGATAGAGATAGAAGAAGGTTATGGGAGGAGTTGGCAGGTTTATATTATTTATGGGATGTGCCATGGTGTATGGGTAGGGATTTCAATATCACTCGCTTTCCCGGTGAACGATCGGAGAATTATTGCAACTCTTCGACCATGGAGGAGTTCTCTGAGTTCATCTTTGAGTTGGAACTCATGAATCTCCCCTTTGTCGTGGGGGAGTTCACATGGTCAAATAGCTGGGATTTGTCGAGATTGGATAGGTTCTTTGTCTCTCCTTCGTGGCAGGCCCATTTTTCGGAGTTGTGTCAGAAGCAACTACCTCGAGTTTGTTAGGATCATTTTCCTATTTTGTTAAGACTGTGGAGGTATTCACGGGAGACGCCAGTATTTCAAGTTTGAAAATATGTGGTTAGCAGCTGATGGTTTTGTAGAGAAGGTGCTCTCTTGGTGGTCTTCCTACCAGTTCTCAAGCACTCCCAATTCCATTCTTGCAGATAAGCTTAAGGCTTTGAAGCAAAATCTAAAGAAGTGGAACCTGGAAGTTTTTGGCAGCATTGACAACTAGAAGACGACCCTTATGGAGGAGTTACAGGAGTTAAAAGGGGAGGGAATTGATGGTGGACACTTCGGAGGAGTTACTGAGGAAGAGTTCGCTCGTGACTGAACTGGAAAGGGTGTTGTTGATGGAAGAGACTTCGTGGCGACAAAAATCCAAGGTCCTTAGGCTAAAAGAATGTGATAAATGTACAAAGTTCTTCCATAAAGTGGCTAATTCACATAGGCGCAGCAATGTCATTGAGACACTTTACTCAGTTACTCAAGTGCTCTCTTCCCCTTCTGATTTAGAAAATCATATTGTGAATTATTACGAGAACTTCCTCGTGGAACTAGCCTGTTGGATGCCGAAGCTAGATGATTTTTTGTTTGAGTCTATTGATTTGCAAAGTGCAAGTTGGTTGGAAAGACCTTTTAAGGAAGATGAGATTTACAAGGTCATTTGTGGTATGACCAAAGATAAAGCACGGGGTCTGGATGGCTTTTCGATGGGATTCTTTCAAGCTTGTTGGGATATTGTGAAATGTGATGTTATACAGGTTTTCCTAGAATTTCTCTTTTACGAAGTTTGAGAAATGCCTCAATGCGACGTTCATTGCTCTCATACCGAAGAAGCAGGGGGCTACGACAGTTGAGGACTTATGCCTTATAAGTCTTGTGAGTGGAGTATACAAGATCATTTCAAAGGTCCTTCCTCAAAATGTATTTGTTCAGGAGAGACAAATACTTGATTCTGTTCTTATTGCCAATGAGTGCTTGGATCATAGGTTGCGGGAGGGAACTCCACGTATTTTATACAACCTTGACATGGAAAAGACATATGAGTATATAAATTGGAAATTTCTTTTATACTTGCTTGGGAGGTGTGGCTTTGGTGATAGATGGATTTCATGGATTTGACATTGTGTCTCTACCACTCGATTCTCAGTGCTAGTTAATGGCATCCTAGCTGGGTTTTTTAACAGTTCTCGTGGATTGAGGCAAGGGGATCCATTGTCTCCCCTTCTCTTCGTTATTGTTATGAAGGCACTTAGGCGTATGTTGAAGGCTGCAGTTGGGGGAGATTTTCTATCCGGATTTTCGGTGGGTAATGGTACTAATGGCTCTATCATAATCTCACATCTAATATTTGTAGATGATACCCTCCTTTTTTGCAAAGCGGATCATAGCCAGATTCAAACTTTACGTGCACTTTTGTTATATTTTGAAGCTACGTCAGGGATTAAGGTAAACCTTGGTAAGTCCGAAATGGTAAAGTGTCTTCTTTGCCTATGAAATATTTGGGCCTCCCGTTGAGAGCGACTTTCAAGGCTAGAGCTATTTGGGATGGAGTTGTGGAGAAAATAGAGAAAATGCTTTTTTTTTTTCTTTTTTTTTTTTTTTTTTTTTGGATAAGTAGAAAGTAGAGAAAAGGCTGGCCGATTGGAAACAATTGTATTTATTGAAAGGGGGTCGACGCACATTGATTAAGGGGACGTTTGGAACCTAAACACATCTCAATTCATCATTACAACTTTTTCAAATTCCAACACAAAATATAATAAACAATTCAACTTTTTCAAATTCCAAAATATTAATAATATTAAAAAATAATATTCTAACAATATTTTATCATCTCAACTCATTTCAATATCCAAACGTAGCCTAAGAACACTTTTTTAACCTCCCCACCTATTTTTTATCTTTATTTCCTTTGCTTGTAGGGATGGGGAATAGGATTCAGAAATTATTTCGGACTTTTTTGTTGGAGGGAGTAGAGGAAAAAAAATTCATCCTGTTAACTGGAATAAATTTTGCTCCCCAATTACTAATGGTGGCCAAAGAGTATGCAACTTGAGGATCTTCAATAAAGCTTTGTTGTGGAAATGGTTATGGAGGTACCATTTGGAGGGGAATTCGCTATGGAATGAAATTATTGACTTTAGACACGAAAGTGCTTGGGGGGGCTGGTGCTCTAATGAAGTGAGGGAGAGAGAGAAGGGGGGGGGGATGGGGTATGACGTGGGGTTATGGAAATTCATTAGGAGGGGATGGCATTTCAGAAATCATATCCGTTTTGTGGCTAGAGAGGGTACTAGAATCAGGTTTTGGCATGATATTTGGTGTGGAGATC
This sequence comes from Juglans microcarpa x Juglans regia, assembly GCF_004785595.1. Classification (NCBI taxonomy): domain Eukaryota; kingdom Viridiplantae; phylum Streptophyta; class Magnoliopsida; order Fagales; family Juglandaceae; genus Juglans; species Juglans microcarpa x Juglans regia. The sequence continues at coordinate 20,296,920 of NC_054607.1, read as the reverse complement.
GCACTCTTGCTAGGGTATTTCCAGCTCTCTACCGTATTGTAGCTCACAGGGAGGCTACTGTGGCGGATCTGCGAGTATTTTCCCAGGGTTCTCATCAATGGAATGTCCTATTTAATAGGGATATTCATGATTGGGAATTACACACCGTTTTAGAATTTTTCAGGTCAATATACTCCACGGGAAACATAAAGGCACAGGGGGATAGGATGCAGTGGAGATCCAATGGCAGCAATAAGTGTACAGTCAAGGCATATTACAAAAAATTGGTATCACAAGATAGTGTTCCCTTCCCTTGAAGGAATATTTGGAGGTCCTGTGTGCCTTCTAAAGTAGTTTTCTTCGTATGGACTGTTGTCGATGGGAAGATCTTGACCACGGACAATTTGAGGAAGAGGGGGCTCATTGTGATGGATTGATGCTATTTGTGTTAGGGAGAATTAGTGGATCATTTATTATTGCATTGTGAGGTGGCAAAGGTGCTATGGGATGAGATCTTCAAAAGAGTTGATGCCGCGTGGGTAATGCCATTGAGGGTGATAGATCTACTGGTTTGTTGGAAGGAGATTTAATGCTGTCCTCAAGTGGCGGCAGTGCGTAAGATGATTCCGTTGTGCATTATGGGGTGTATTTGGTCAGAAAGAAATGAGCATTGCTTTGAAGATAGGGAACGCACAATGGCAGAGCTTCAGAATTTTTTTGTACACACGTTATTTCTTTGGTTTTCAGGCATTGTGCTTAATGGAAACAATGCTCATGATTTCTTGTCTTTAATCTATCGATCCTAGAATGCATTTAGGTATTCTTTTGTATACTTTTTGTGTACACGGGTTATGTCTATTTCATTCGTACCAATAAAATTTATCTCTTACTTATAAAAAAAAAAAAAAAGGATGTCACCAATACACATTGAGAAAGCATACCAAGGTCCTCCAGGGAGACGCAAACCTTGACGTTGACCAATTGTGTAGAACCAAAAACCCTGATGTTTACCGAGGAAATCTCCGGTCTCAGCTTCTAATATGACTCCTTCCTTCTCCCCTATGTGTCTAGCAACAAATTCACTAAACTTTATCTGCAAAAAAAATATTAAATAAATAAAAGGTTTCATGATGAATGCATTCACAACTCAGGATCCTTGTCATAAATCCAGCCATAAACAACCACAATTAAAAAAAAAAAAGGATTTAAGAAACAAAGTGAAGAAATGGTGTTAGATACATCGTGTGTACTTGGGTTATGCCTTTTGTGCTCTTTAAAATTTATTTTATCAGTAACTAAGAATTTTATTGAAGATAACTTATACAAGAGCCTCTTTATGGCATTTATTGCTTATATATATATATATATTTTAAAAAAAGTATGAATGAGGTCCATTGATAACAAGAATAATGAAATGTTATCCTGATGTTTAGCAATTACACTTACCGGCACTGGAAAAGAATTTTTTTGGATGGAGGGACAAATACTGGAAACGTATAAACTTGCCACAAACAGCTGCTTAATAGACATACCTTTCCAAGGAAGCATATTCCTTGTGAATCTTTTCTATCTTTGTTGGGCAGATCAAATTTTGTGGCAAGTTTTCGAACCTTGTCCTGCAGATGATTGGGCAGTGACAGAAAGCGAGAGGAATCAGAATATGAGGACACAAATATAACAACAATTTGAGAAATTACAGCCAGATAAAAGCTTATTTTCATGTTTCAGTGCCCATCAACATTGAAAAACCCTTTGCATAGAGTGAACGACCACCAAAACAACATCAATGCATAAATGAGTTTAACCTATTTCAGCTAAAATCATATAAGAAGTGAACTGATTGTGAGCAATCTTTTCTCACAACAATTTTTGGCCATTGTAATCTTACAGTAATGAAAAACTTCAGGACTATAAAATATACAACAGACACAGACTGAGTTCTAGAATTAGATAATGTGAAATCAGAATGAAAATAAATAAACTTTTTTTTTTTGATAAGTGAAACTTAAAATAAACTTAAAGATCTGAAGCAGTAAAACTAGTCCCAACTGACCTTTGGAATAGAACCGAGTGGGAATATAAGTCGCTTGAGCTGAGCCTGAGAGAGATGTGAAAGAAAGTACGTTTGATCCTTGACCTAAAAAATCCCAAGTTAAAAGACATTAAAATCAGACAATAAGCTGGAGAATATTTTTTACTTATCAAGAAAATTCTCGAGAACACTTGAAGATAGGGAGAGAAATGATCAAAATTTTGAAGATAGGGAGCGGTCACTAGAGGAGATTAGATTGTTCTTTGTTAATACTTTATTCCTATGGGCTAAAGCTCTTTTTTTTTTTTTTTTTTTTGATAGGTAAACAAAACTTTATTGATCAAAGAATAAGCCATATCCAAATACAAATAAAAGGACACTATGTGACCTAATTAAGAAGACACCAAAGAAATAAGAATATCATGTAGGTCCATGCCATTGAAATCAACAGCAATGGCCCAAGTACAAAGCATACTATAGAATAAAGCTTTAAGTTCCTTTTTTTTTTTTTTTATAAGTAAAAAATATTATATATCAAAGGAGAAACCAAATACATTGGATGTATACAAGAAAACACATTGCCCAAAATGACCCAAAAAGCCTATGAAAAGAACAACCCAAATACACTAGACCGGTCCCCAACCCTTGTTTCTCGTAGAACTAAAACTCTACCCGAACACCCAACCCCAAACCCTTGATTCCCTCGTCTTCACAATGTCCTCCCTCTAGACTTCCCTCTAGTTGAGCTACCATCCTTAGCGTCGTAGTTGATTGTCCAAGAAAAATACTGTAACTCCCTGCTTTTCTTGAAACTTTTAGTTTCAAGCGCTTAGCTTGCCTCAATCGCAGTGATTAGTTCATTGAATTGGTCTTCACATCCTCCATGTGAAATTCCCACAAACTAATTAATCTCGTTTACTTTAAGCAGAATCCAGTTTGCTATTGGTGGAAGAGACACCAAGGGAGCAACGTTATCTCCAGACACAGTATCTAATTGCACTCTCGAGTCTAGACATTTATCTACAAGAGGCACCAATGCCAAACCCTTTGGTTCTCCAGCAACTTCATTGATTCGCTCCAATTGTATCATGGTCCCCATTGGAAATTCTGGGGTGACAGCAAGTCCTTTCACCTCTGGGGTGTAAAGCTTTAAGTTCCTCTAATGATCTCTCTCTATCTTCAAACGTCCTCACATTACGCTCCTGCCACAAGCACCACATGATGCATATAGGGATCATCTTCCAAACCGTTTTCACCTTCTGCACCCCTCCTATAGTTGGCCAGCTGGCCAACACTGCCACTACCGTCTTTGGCATGACCCAAAGCAACTCTACTCGATTGATTACCTTAGTCCACAAAGCCCTTGCTGTAACACAATGTAAAAGCAGATGATCCACCGACTCTCCCCCTCCCCTACACATGCAGCACCAATCCAATATGATGACCCTCCTTTTTCCTCAAATTATCAGTTGTGAGGATCTTCCCCAATGATGATGTCCACATGAAGAAAGCAGCTTTGGGTGGTGCCTTATGTCTCCAAAGTCTTTTTCATGGGAAATGAGAGTTTGGCTTTTGGGTGAGAACCTTATAAAAGGAGCGAACCGAGAAAGCACCTTTCCCAGCAGGTGACCACCACAACCCATCTTCTTGTTGATTGCTAGGTTTAACGGAGTACAAGAGGCTGTAAAAATCAACAAAGTCGTTCATCTCTCAATCTTGAGCTGCTCTACTATAACTGATATCCCAATGTATCTGTCCACCCGATAATCCCATGACATCCGCCACTGCAACATCTTTATCATTAGCAATTTGAAATAGCGACGAAAATGCAACTTGTAGGGAGATCTCCCCACACCACATATCTTTCCAGAATTTAATCTTGGAGCCCCCCCACTGGAGTCGGGTGTGTCGAGTAAAAGCCCCCCAACCTCTTCTGCTATGTTACCACAACCCCACTCCATATGCTCCTCTAACTTCATTAGTACTCCAACCCCCCAATGTCCTCCATATTTATGCTCAATCACCATCTTCCACAAGGCTTCCGGTTTCTTACTATATCTTCACAACCATTTGCCAAGTAGTGCCCGATTAAAAATCCACACATTTCTAATAACCAAACCACCATTGGAGATAGGCCGACATACCGTTTCCCACTTCACTAGATGGAATTTGAACTCCTCCCCCATGCCACCCCACAAGAAGTCATGTTAAAGTTTCTCAATTCGGTTAGCCACACTCGCAAGTATAGGAAACAATGATAAGAAATAAGTTGGCAAGTTAGAGAGTGTACTCTTAATCAAAGTGATCCTGCCACCTTTTGATAAATACATTCTCTTCCATCCACTAATCTCTTCTCTATCTTCTCAATCACCATCTCCCATATAGAGGATGCTCTCGCAGCCACCCCCAACGGAAGACCCAAGTACGTCAAAGGAAAAGAGGTTATCTTACACCCCAATGTGTCAGCCACCTGTCAAATATTAGGAACATCACCAATTGGAACCATCTCTGATTTATTTAGATTCACTTTCAAACCTAAGACTGCTTCGAAGCAAAGCAGCAAGGCCTTCAATGCTTGAATCTGATTAAGATCTGGCTTACAAAAAACAAGTGTATCATCTGCAAACAACAAGTGGGATATATTAATGATACCCCTATCCGGGGTCCCAATCAAAAAGCCATCCACAAAGCCATTAGTCACTAAAGCCAATGTCATCGTGCTTAATCCTTCCATCACAAAAACAAATAACAGGGGCGACAACTGATTGCCTTGTCTTAGGCCTCTTGAACTATGGAAAAAGCCCGTTGGGCTATCATTTATCAATACCGAAAATTTAGTCGTTGATATGCACCAACAAATCCAAGACCGCCATCTCTCTCCAAAACCGCATCTCCCAAGAAGGTGTAGAAGGAAGTCCCAATTAACGTGATCATACGCTTTCTCCATATTAAGCTTGCAAATGATCCCTGCTATACCATCTTTCAACCTACTATCCAAAGATTCGTTAGCAATGAGAAACGCATCAAGGATTTGCCTACCTTTAACAAAGGCATTTTGGGGTTTGGAGATAAGCTTCCCCACTACCTCACTCAATCGATTCGCAAGTACTTTGGATATGATCTTGTACACCCCATTCACAAGGCAAATAGGACGATAATCCTTCACCTCATCAGCCCCCATCTTCTTTGGAATCAACGCTATGAAAGTGGTATTTAAACTCCTCTCAAATTCTCCAAACACAAATAGCTCCTGAAATACCTTCATAAGGTCTTCCTTGATGACATCCCAACATTCTTGGAATAAACCCATTGAGAAACCATCAAGCCCCGGAGCCTTGTCTTCGCCCATCTTTCTTACTACTTCGTGGACCTCCTCCTCCTCAAATACCCTCTCCATCCGAGATACATCACTCGGTCCAATGGTATCAAATACAAGGCCATCAAGGGAAGGCCGCCATCCCATCGGCTCAGATAGTAGTTGCGCATAAAAACCAACTCCAAGATCATGGATCACCTGCTCTTCTCTACATTCTACCCCATCAATCTTCAACATCTCTATATTATTGTTTCTGCTATGGGAGTTTGCAATACTACGGAAAAACTGTGTTTCTATCTCCTTCTCTCAACCACAAAGCTCTTGATTTTTGCTGCCAAGATGTCTCTTCTAATAATATGATCATCTCTAGCTCCACCCCCAACAACACCTTCCGCTCTATTTCTTCTTGAGTAAGAGGCCTACCCTCTTGGATTCTCTCAATTTCCTGGATCTCCATCAACTTGCAATTTTTGTTCTCCCTTATGTCTCTAAACGATTGCGTGTTCCACAATTTCAAGTCTTTCTTTAGCACTTTCGCCGCAAGGACAAAACTAGGGGTACCCTCAAACTGGTATGTGGACCACCACTGCCTTACTCTTTCTACAAAACTTTCAGATTTCAACCACATGTCTTCGAATTTGAAATACCGCCGTCCTCTACGAAGACCACCACAATCAAGCATAATAGGCCAATGATCCAAACTAATACAAGGCAAGCGCTTTTGCCAAACATTCGGGAAGTGACTTTCCCATTCTGGACATATTAAGAAACGATCTAACCGAGACCACATCTAATTATTAGCCCACGTGGCTATACCCCCCGCTAGTGGCAGATCAACCAAGTTCAAGTCAGAGATGCACTCCGAGAACTCTACCATTGTTGGCCGCCCTCTTCTATTACCTGAAGACTCACTTGGAAGTCTAGTAACATTGAAGTCCCCCCCCCCCCACCCCCAATACACCAAGGAAGTTCCCACCAGCTGTGCACTTATGCTAACTCATCCCACAAAGAAGTTGTGTTAGTGTCTAAGTTTGGCCCATAGACAACTGCGAAGGCCCAAAAGAAGTTATTTGACACACTCCTAAAAGAGCAAGAAATCGAGTACACCCCTATGAATTCCTCCATTTTTTCTACCACCCTTCTATCCCACATGACCACAACCCCTCCTGAAGCCCCATTAGAAGCCAAAAAAACCCAATCCATATGAGTACAACTCCATAAGCTTCTCACAATTTTCCTATTGGTCATCTTCAACTTAGTCTCCTGTAGACATACAATGTCCGCCTTCCGCTCACGAAGTAAGTTTTTAATTTGCATATGTTTATTTACCTCGATGAGCTCGCAAACATTCCACGACACAATCTTTGGTCTCATTGGGAAAAGGCCAACCCCTTCCCTTTCAGTCTGCCCTATTAGCACTACCCTCGGAGTTCATAGACCACATCAATCTTTTGAGTTCACACTTTTTTTGGAGCTGGCCTCACTTTGTTGTTTATGCCCCGCTTCAATGGCTGTAAACAAAGCCATAAACTGTTCCTCATAACCTTCGCACTCTAAACCCACAAATTTATGGATTTCTTTCACCTTGTCTATGACCCAATCCGAGACCTCAGGAAGACCAGGATACATAAAATTCAGAGGCAATGGATCCACCTCCCTGTTGTCCCCTATATGTCTCGAATCTCTTCCATCAATTCTAAGTGCTCACCCGTGGCCTTGAAAAAGTTCTGAGAGAAATCATCAGCAGATAGCTCTAACTCTGCCCATCAATTGTGAATACCCCCTCCTTCAGATCAACCACTGTTTCTTCCATGGCAAAGACATAAAGCTTAGCCAAGGATGCCCATCTTCCTCGCACCTCCTCGCATAGTCTGGTCCGCCGACGGTAGAGAGACCCCCAGACAGATTCAGCAAAGCTTCCCGCACATAAGGCCGACAGATAGGTTTGCCGGTGACACCCCTACCTCCCTGCAGCTCATTGGCAAAATCTGGCCCCCAAGCGAGAAAGAACCACCACCAAACATAGGCGACGAAACCATTGCGTCTTCTAACGCCAAGATACGATCTTCCCTCACGGGTAGATCATGACAATGGGCACCACTGGCACTTTCTGTCTTCCCCCCGGCAGCACCACCTGCGCCGGCTAGCAGCCTGGTGAGGTCCTCCTCGACAACCCACCCGAAATCATACTAGAAGAAGACCTCATGCTATCGCACACCTGATGGGCTCTAGGTTGAGGCCCTATCACTTGGCCCACGTCCCTCTGTTGGGAGCCTCCCGTTAGGGCCGTGGGTTTAGGCCCATCCACTTGGTCCTTCCCCTTATCTGCAAGCCCGTTCACCTTAACCCATTGCAAACCTTCCCCAATCTTCTGTTTGTAAGCCCTTTAAAACCCCCTATCCTTAAAGCATCACCTTCCTTATTTTGCCCGACAATATTTTTCACTTCAGCAGTCTCCTTCTGCAGCAGCTGCAAATAGCTCATCACTTCTTCCCACATGTTTCGAACGTCCCACTCCTCCCCTCTGCCATTTCCATGATTTTGTACAAGATGAGTGGCTCGACGTTGCTTACTATCAAAGAAACTGACACCACCACCACCCCTATTTTGTTCACGGTAGCTAGTCTCATGAACCAACGCCTCCTTGTAAGACACAGGCTGCGCCACCTCCTTTTGCTGCCGTGAAGAGCCCCCCTGAAATACCCCTTTGTTTCCTCCTTCTTGCAAGTACTCACCCAGTGCCTCCCTCAGCCTTCTCCATCCTCTTCCCCCCTCCTCTTCAGGTATGAAGATGAAATTTCTTCTACCACCCTCAGCGTATTCAGTCACTGCCACATACCGACCCCGAGAATTCATGCACTTCTGAGCTACAAAACTGCAGTAACCTTCTCTAATGGTGCTATAGGTGTCCTCCTTCTCCCCTCACAAGCAAACCTCCAGTGCCTTCTGAAGCCAAACCACCGTACTAACTTCCACCGTAATCTCATGATCCTTCCTCCATCCTCTCTCAATAATATGTAGCAGACCACCTTCCTTTACTAATAAAAATAATTTAGAGTCTATCAACAGCTCCCTAGTGAATCCCATCAGAACCACTCCACGTTAAAACAGAAATAACATTGCCGGTTCTATCCAGGAAAATTTTCGCCACATGTATGGAGAGAAAATCACTTTTAGGAGAGAGAATCTTCCTAAGGCAAATATTTTTCTGCTCCAAGAAATGTTACCGGTCTACTCAAATACAAATACCTAAAGATACATCAAATTGTGAGAAAGAATGAAGATGGAATAATGACTAAAGCTGTTGATTTCAATGGCCTAAATTTTTATGATTTTCTTGTTTCTATTTCTTCATCTTAACTAGGTGTTACCTCTTGTATATTCCTTTTGTACTTGAGTTATGCCTATTCTTATTAATATAATATGTTACTGGTAAAAGAAAAAAGCCAAAGAACATTTTGCAAAGGTAACTCCTCTTCAAAGCGACAGCTATAGACATTGCTTCATATGATACGTTAGATCTACTTTACAATTTAACGTTGTACATCAAGCCACGTCAGTTTGTGAGTTTATTTTTATAGGATCTCTTTGTGGCTAAAACAGTTCTCTAAAAATAAACATCAGTAACCATCTAAAAACATACTTACTTAGGGGAATATAAATAAACCTCAAACTTAACAAGAAAAAAATATTTGGACAAATCTGGAATATAGACAGAAGAGAAAGAAACCATAAGGATGGTGATGTGTATCTCATGAAGATACCATGTCTTTTGACAATTCTAGAACGGAAGGCCTATCGATTTGATCCGTAGATGAATGAACAATATTTGCATAATGTCCAGAAGCAACATAGTCAAACTGCATACTGCTGATGGCATCCATGAATGCACCTGGAAAACAATGCGTGCTTAAAGAGCAAAAATAATAGTGTGTCGATAACTTTGAAATGGTCAAAAGTGCATCTTTTAAATTCATCAATAAGATTATTATTTACTGGTAAAAAGAAAACCTAATTCATCTTATAAATTAGGTTGACCACATACCGAACTTTATTCTTGTATTGCAAAGAACATCTGGGTTAGGAGTCCGACCACACCGATACTCTTCAATAATGTAAGACACCTGAAACATTGACCATTAAATTTCATTATGTAACAACCCAAAACAAATCTCTCATAACATTATGGTGAAAAAGACTAACCAGCTGTTTTTTTTTATAAGCAAGACTAACCATCTTTTTTTTTTTTTTTATAAATAAGACTAACCAGCTGTTTTTTAGCTCAAATTCATAAATATGATGGAACATCATACAGTTATAAGTTAAAAGATCTAACAAGCAGGCATTAGGAATCTCAGTTGACGTTATAGCCAAAAACAAGTGCTAAATGAACATCATCCAAAGAAAATACATTCAGAGGGACGATACACACCACATTCTTCCAATACTCATCTGTCAAATGCACAACTTCCAAAGGGATATCAACCTGAAAAGACATCGTTTAATTTCAGTTATGAGACATCTCTTGGACATAACCCATACAAGAAAATCAAGAGAAGATTGAATCTATTATACACAAGGGCAAGAGCCCTTCACAGAAATCATGCAGGAGATTGCTATTCATGCAAATAAATGTTATAGCTGGATTAGACCGATAAAAAAATGTTATAGTTGGATTAGAAAATTTTCCAATAACTTCAGAAGATTAAATGAACTTCACGATGTATCAATTTCTGACTGTATAGTGTATACTTGGGTTGCGCATTTTGTGCTTATCAATTAAGATTTTATTAAAAATATTTATGACTGCAACAACAGAGGAAAAAAACTATGAGGTGGAATTTAAAAGTTACATATCATCCGATGCACGCCACATGCACCTTCAGATAAATCTCAAACTTTTAACTCGAGGCAAAATTAAAAATAAGAGAAGAAAGTGACCTGATTACAAACAGCTTGAGCATACTTCAAATCTTCTTCCCATGGGCATTCTGACCAAAAGTTCTCGAAGTCTTCCTACAAAAAACCACATATCATAACCGATGAATTCGTTTTCTCTGAAAAAACTGGGCAAGGTACTAACTTCCACAAACCAGTAGTAGCACTTTCAATGAAACCATCGCAAGCATGTTGAAGCAGAGATTACTTACGAGCACTTAAAAAGAAAATCTTATGCTACCATATTAGCACTCATTCAATCACGAATTTATATAGCATTAAAGGGCAACCAGTTTTGCAAAACCTTAAGGCATATAAGAAAGCGTGCGTACTTGAAACCAGATTTTAAGGTAGAAAGCAGTGCATTCGTGGCCAGCGGCGTGGAGGAGGCGAAGAGCGACGCTACTATCGACGCCGCCACTGAGAAGGACGGCGACTCTGAGACGTTTATTGGGCATAGAGCAAGACAGGTAAGGTTCGAGATCAACATCGAAGCACTTCGAAGAGAGTGAGATTCGGGGCACCACCGTGGAAGAGGAAAAGGAAGAGGACGGAGAGAGGGGTCTAGGCGATATAGGGAGGAAGAAGAGAAGCCTAGTGGTGGAGAGGTGCCGGGAGTGAAGGACTTGGGGTTTAACAAGAGTTAGGCGAGGGGGAGAGAGGAAGGGGAGGTGAGAGAGAATCGGAGACAACGATGACGACGACGACATGGGCCTCAAACTCAGTCCCAGTCTTGCTCTTCCCATTGTTTCACCACAAAATGGGTGCGCAGCTCAGTTTATAGGATTGTCCACTGAAAATTAATTCAAAAAAGAGTTTGCTGGGTGGGCTTACCCTTTGACTTTGAGAAAAAGAGAGATCTTATTTTTTTTCAGCTGGATTTTGACATTTTCATTTAAATTAATAATGTGGTACATTTTAAATAATTATTTATTTAACATATAGAACTACTTAAAATATATCTCATCAATAAATGTGATAAAAAATAATAAAATATATGATAGAGAGTCACATTATATAAAAAATATATATATATATTTTATTTATCCGTTAGTGCAACCTACTATTAATCATAAGATATTTGAGAAAAGAAAAACAAATAACAAAGTGAATTTGAGATTAGTTTGCTGACAAAAATGATGTTTGGAAATAAAGTGGTATTATGTGGTCTTTCCTATCTGTACACTCGGGACTTCAAGAATAATAAATGAAAGATTAACCTTTATCTTTGCCCTATTGGCCACCAAGAATAGCACAAACCTACCATGGAGGTTAAACATGATCTCTGTTTTGGGAGGTGCTCTGTTTTGATGTGAAGATAATGCTCGATTTCGTTATGCTAAAGTACTCTGAGTTTTATGTGTCTTAAAATCATCGCTCTGTTACATTTAAAAATATGATTTATTCTGCATGATAACTCTGAAAAATATTTTGTTTTACATATTGTACTTTGTAAATGCTCATGTTTGCACGCTAGTATATGTCCTCTACTTATTGAATTGTTGATAATTCATCCCTTATCTTCAAAATATTTTTCAGATGAAGTGGAGGGTCCAGCTAAAGACCAGGAATAGGAAATGTGAGCATGGCTAAGCTGAGGAGAATGTGTCGAGTATCTTAGGATATTACTGTTTAAAAGAAGGAATTCTGACGACTTTTAGATATATTTATATATCTGGTTTAGTAGGACTTAAATATTTATTAGTTTATTATGTTGAGATTACCGAGAGATTGTGGACCCTTTGGTTTATGTTATTATTATAGTGATGACTTTGTGGAATCTATATTGTGTCTATTTAGAAAATATGAGATTGTTTACTGTTTATGAAATCTTTCGAGATTTTAGATGTGTTGGGAGACAGTTTATAAGTAACATATAGTAATTCTCCGACCTATCCGGGTATGGGGCATTATAGAGATAGCATCTCTACCATACAACATCAAGTTCACAAATTTATTAAATGAGACTGATAACGAATACAACACAATTAAGGCTTGATCCTCATCATCAATCTTAATATTAATATTCCTCAAATCCATAATAGTTTTATTAAATTCATCTAGATGATCTGAAATAAGAGTACATTCCCTCATCTTGAGAGTGTATAGTTATTGTTTCTAATACAAATGGTTAGTGAGCGACTTCTTCATATACAAGCCAATGTTTTTAATACTGTACCGGAAGCCATACCGGTCAAGGCACTGGAACGAAATATTTCGGTATCGGTACCGTTTCGGGATAATATTTCGATACCGATACCGTTTTGGTACCGGTACTGTACCAGTACCGTTTCAGAATAATTTATATCTGGATAAATTATATATATACAAGCATTAACTGTATTCTAAAATAACAACAAAAGAAATCATAAACTCAATATTTCTCAATACAAGTCTTAAGTTTTAAGTTACAACTAACATAAAGTTATAAACACCAACATTATTATGATAAAATTATTAACGTCACCACGTCATCAAAGATACTCATCCTCATTAAAAAGATAATAAGAATCAGGATTTGACATGTTAATCAAAATATTTTCATCAACATCATCACCATCATCAACATCAACACCAACATTATCATTGTCTTCCTCATTAGTGAGGCTAATGGCTCCTCAATACTTGCCCAATCCAAATCTTCTCCATCAAGAAGCTCAGATTCTTCACCCATCCATTCTTCCATCAAATCAATGTTTTCAACATTGATTAGATCTAAAGCATCTCTTCCCTTTTTTATGCTCCTGTCAAAATAAAATCAAACATAAGTGAAAATGTTATATATTTTTCAATAGTGAAAACATTAGTATTAAAAAAATTTACCTTTCTCTAAACTTCAAGTTATAACGAACAAATACTAAGTCATTCAAACGTTTATGCACTAATTTATTTCTCTTATTCGAATGAATAAAATCAAATGTGCTCCAGTTTCTCTCACATCTAGTTGTACTACAACATTGACTTAGTACTCGAACAGCAAACATTTGAAGCGTTGGAACCTCGCAACCAAATTGAGTCCACCATGCAACTATAACAATAATGCAATTATAAATTATTAATCAAATACAAGTAAAAATAAAATAAGAGAAAATTTAAAGTACAAAGTCACATTATTTAACAAATGATATTGATAAATGATAATACCTACATTAATCTTATCACGCTGGCGGATTGCTAAAGAATGTCCAAACTCACCTATTGCATTCTTATACAAGTCAAGTTCTGCAATGATCTTGTTTTGATTATTGGGATCAAGTTACATCTTCATAACACAGTTGTTGAAACCTCTTACAACTTCATTTTTATTTTTAAAATTGGGGCAATAGTAAATTCTAGGGTTAAGAAAACAACCCGCCACATGTAATGGACGGTGAAGCTGCCTATCCCATCTTGAATCAATGATCCTGGTAAATGGACTGAATAAACTAACTTTGTTATTGCATCTTGCTTTTATGCTCTCTTTGGCTCTTTTCATTGCATCATACAAGTATCCCATTGCAGGCTTCTCATCCCCGTCAACAAGTCGTAGAATACGAACCAAAGGCTCACTAACGTTAACAATAAATTGACATTGAACCCAAATGTAACACCTCGTCCCCGAGGGTCCGGAGAGTTAACTCATGTCGCTAAAAATCATTTTCCATTCACATAGTACATAATCAAATTTTTCTCTATCTCACAAACTACTCGTTAATTCACATCAATTACTCCAGTATAATTAATCCAAGACAATACAAAGTCTTAATAAAAACATCAACCTTTCAACAATTCATATCATCAGAACGCAACAAACTTACTGCATAACAAAATCATCAATACACATGTAAACCTTCTATGCTTAAACCACTATTCTTTACTCCTCTTACCTATGCTCTATATTCTTGATCCTCAATTGGAAATATTCCAATCATTTGAAAATATTGGAGATAAGAGGGGGTGAGTTATCAACAGCTCAATAAGCAGAGAGCATATACTAGCGTGCAAGCATGAGCCTTTTCAAAAAGTTCAGTATGTAGAAATAAAACATTATATTTTTATATGCAAATCTTAGAAACATGTTATCAAAAAATCAGAGCAACTTTTCAGACTTTTTAGACTCAAAAATTAACTGTTCATATTTAAAGACAATTTCCATATTCAAAGACCATTTTCATATTCAAATATCATTTGTTCATATTCAAAGATCCATCTCATAATCAAAGACCTTTTTGGCATTCACAAACTATTTTCATATTCGAAAACCAACTGTACATATTAAATATCATTTTCATATTCAAAATCGCTTTGGCTTAACATAACTGAACATTTTCATCTTATCGTATCATGTCATATCGTATCATATCATATACCATATTTAACTCCCGTGGTAGGGTTGTGCTATCCCCGGTGGCCAAACCAGGCACTATCATATGGTGAACTTCCCTTTTTTCAATCTCGGAGCCCCAAGTGTGCACACAGGAAAGGACACGTAAAAAAATCACTTTGTTTCCAAAGTTGGTACACTCATATCATATCATATCATGGTGGTACCAACCATATCACGTGAACCAGTATCATCATATCAGAACCATATTCAGAATCAGATTTAGAACAGATAAGTATGCCAAAAGGTTTATCATATCCATATCATATCAAAACACGTGCGAAATATATTCATATCTTTTCCATTTGATCAAAAACATATCCAAATCATTTCATATCACATGTATAAAAAAATATCTCAATGATATCGTATTCGCTCTTTTGCACATTTCAGAAACATGTCAAATATTGCTCATGTCTACACAATGCATGTCAGTAAATATTTTCTCTTTTCCGTACAGATTTCATGAGTGATGCAAATAAACGACCGATGTTGGTTTTTCTCAAGTTTTCATTTCCTCACAAAATATGCAAAGTTTTCAAAATGTCAACCTCAGTCTCAATAATTCTTATAAAACCTAGCATAGAAACCCCGCTTACCTGGAATTCTTAACTTTTCCAGAATTTTCCTAAAAAAAAACAGTGTCGAGTCGACTATAAATCGTCACCTATAAAATAATCACGTAATTTCCGTAAGTTTCCAATCAATCACATATTTCGATATTTAGGCCTAAACTTCTAAAATAACCTATTTTAATTCCTCAAAACTTAAAACCTTCATAATTCCAAAATATATCACCACTTTTTAAAATCATCAATATCCACCGTAACCAACGCCAAACTCAAAATACCAATATTTAAACCTGAAACAGCCAACAAATCTCATAGCATAAACCAAATCACACCAACAACTCCATCATCCAATTCAACCGACTCCCGAACTCCTCGGACTCAGTCCAGCATGTCCAACCAGATCACAATAATATGAGTTAGTGTAAAAAATATATTTAAATCTCAAAAGTTCTTTGAGAAAATACTTACAATGCTATAATATAATTTTTGAAAGATCACGGAGGTGCTATAGTGACAGCACAGCAACAGAACACTGCAAAATGCACTGTGGTCGTGGGTCTCAAAAACTCACTTTTGAACGGGGACAAACCAAAACCCGAAATTGATAGGGTAGGGCTTAGGGATGTCGGTGAAGCTAGTGGTGGTGGTGGTTTGCCATGGATAGCGGTGTAGAGGGTGGTTTTAGGCAAAAAATGCACAAAACGAAAATGGAGTTGGATGTACTTCACTGGTGACGGATTGGAGCCAAGGATGGGTGCTTTGGGCTGCTAGGGGTCGAGGATGAAGTGGTAAAGAGTTAGTGGCCGGAGGTGGCGCGACGGCGGCACTGGAGCTCAAGATGCACCGCGGCTTTGAGGAGTTCGTGGTGGCTAACGATGGTGCGAGGGAGGCGGAAACTGGAGGGGGGTGGTTGCCGGAGGGAGGGGAAGCTGGAGGGATGGGCGGTGCCGACCACGGCAGCGCGACGGCGGCTGGGCTGGGAGAAGAGAGAAACGGGCGGGGAGAGAGAGAGAAGAGAGAAAAGAAAGAGAAAAAGAAAAATGGAGAGAAAGAAATGAGGTCCAATCCCCACATCTTGGGTCACAAAAATGATCCAATGAAAATGATTTCAAAACAGCAAGTAAGATAAAACAATTCAAACATAGTGATTAAAATGAAAATAAATAATTAAATCCAACAACAAGTTAATTTAATATGAAAAGAAATTTAAATGCATAACAATAATTAATATTAAGGAAACATGTCAAATTTAATTTTTACAAATTAAAAATCATAAAATAAACCCACTAAAATCTGAAAATTTTAAAACAAGAGAATCAATTTTTTTTAAATTAATAACAAATAATTCCTTTAATTAAAACTACACTAAAAATACGGGGTGTTACATCCTCCCCCCTTAAAAAAAATTCCGTCCTCGAAATTTGTGAGGTCAAACATTAACACCAAAGCAGGATACAAGATACGACCCAGAACACGCTTGAGACAAACCTACCATCAAAACTCCCAAACAGGCATGAGCAACGCTCTCTCAAGTCTGCTCCTATAGGCAATTTCATCATATTCGCATTAGTCTCCCAATCGAATCTTACGTCTAATTCTCCTAGGACAACCACGTAATCCGAATCTCCACCTCCACAAAACTGATACTACAACACTCAGGAATTTTCGATGATTATTATCCTCACATAATAAACTGCTAACCTCAATCAACTCTTATGCCTTATCTTCCAAACTTTCATTGTATTCTACAAGTTAGTAACCTATTAGCCACTTCCAAAGTTATCCATCAGTAAGCATTTCCATCATCCAGACCTATTCCCTCAAAATCAACAAGAATCATATCCTAAATCTGCACCACCAAAAGTTTAATCTCTAATTACAAGTATCATCTCAAATTTTCCAATCACCAATAATCCTTTAAGATCAACACAAGGTTTGAATCCCCAATTATATCACAACATGACACCATTGAGTACAAAGTAGCTCACCACCTACTAACCAGAAAACTCTCACCACAATTGGTAGAAAATCTCTTTCCCAAAATCAGGAGTTATCTCTCATATTCCTCAAATAAATCTGCTGCCTCAACCAAAAATCAATATTCCACAAATACATCCATTATCATAGACAGAAAACCAATATCAATCAACCTCAACGTCCCAAATTGCAAACAAGTAACATCACTCCAAAATACGCCCATCTCATCTAAGATAAGGAAGGCTCGATTCCAACTCGGCCAACCAAAAAGAGCATCTAAAGACTTCTACCCGACAACCTAAACCCAAAAGCTCGCCACCTACATTCTAAATAACATCTAATCTAGCGATGACTAAACTCACTATGAACCATCATTGACTTCACCAAAACATTATCAAAACCTTCTCGGTAACTCGCCCACCTACTTCTACTCCTATGAGTTAGTATTGGCACGACTAGTTCCTATAATAGCACATCACTATTAAACCTCAAGGCAAGCCATACTGCTCAAATCTTCAATCCACCAAAAACCATTGCAAAGCACCCAATGATCCTAATGCTTTAATAACTCACATACTTGATCATATCATCTACCGCTGATGCCTAAGTTTCAACTTCCAAGATCTTATCCTACACCATACATGACGACCCATCAATCTCTATTCAAGTCAAATAACAATGTCCTTAATTCAACCAACTGGATGCTCAATCTCCAAAAGAAAGTATAACCTCCAAACCAAAATCTTTTGAATTTAATACTATTGTATTTACTCCTCTTCAACACGTACCCAAGACACTTCTTCAAAGCAAAGTTTTAAAAATTGTTTCGTACAGGCCGGTACGGCCGATATTTTCCGTATTCGTACCGGCTTAAATACAGGCCGTACCGGCCGGTACCTGCCGTTTCGGCCTAAATTTTGACCTGTACCGGCCTAAATTTTGGCCTGTACCGGCCGATATTTCGGCCTTCATTTTTTTTTTCATTTTTTCAAACTACAAGTTCATTTTTTTATCCTCAATTTAGACTAGACTATTTATAATTTATATATATGTATGTATTTATATATAATTTATTCATATATAAACTATTATTTTAGAATATAATTGTTATATATATTTATATATATAATTTATTCATATATCGACTATCCCGAAACAGTACACCAAACGGTATCGGTACAGAAATATTTCGTTCTAGTACCTTGACCGGTACGCCATCCGGTACGGTATTCAAAACATTGCTTCCAAGCCAAAATGAGATTAGGACCTGTATTCTCCGAAATGCATACACACTTACCACTACTACGCATTGATCTCATGCACCTTTAGTCAAAACTAAAAAGCCTCCAAACATGCAAGTGATCCATCACTGCCATTTATATCATCTAGACCTATATCCTCGAAATCAACAAGAATCATTTTCTAAATTCGCACCATCTATTATCCTTAAAATTGATATGGATTAAATCCTTAACCTGTCATTGTAACCTCGAGCTAAAAATAATCATTTTTCCGAACTAGATCACTACCTTCCATCCCCAAAGAAATTCTCTCCTAAAAAAAAATCTCATATCAATAACTCAACTTTGATCAACCATATTTTAATATGGTTACAAACTAATCAATCTCCAGAATAGATCAAGCTAGCATACCAAGTCAATAAAACTAAGAACTCAAATCCTATTATAATTCAGCCCTTCAACTCTGCAATTCCAAAACATTAAACCAGATGAGAATCATTTCCCAAAATCCTCAAGATCAATGACCCTAAATCTAAAACATTCACCTTATAAAACTTGTAAATTCTAAAGTCTCAAATGCTATCAAACTGCTTATCGAAGTCATCAAGATCAAAGACTTCTAATCTAAGTAATCATTCAAATGCTTATTGAACCTACCACCTTAAATCCAATAAACTTATTTCCTAAAAACTATAGGGCCTCAACCTTAGATGAACTTCGCATAAATCTAACCTTGAAGTTCGTTGAACTTATAACCTCCTATTCTAAAGCCTCATGTCCTATTTCCACAAAATCTAAAACCTCAATTATCCTATTCTCCAAAGAGATCACCCAGACCATGTCGTTCCCTTCAGGCCTCGATATTATAAAACAACTCAAGTCAATAAAAGTTCAAGCCTACTACACTAAATATTTATACCAAACAATGACATTCTCAGTCGTACTATCTTCCTGCCATAACTTAACATTTAACCCATTTTTCAACTTTGAACTAAACGAACAAAATAAAATAAAATAAACCCTTTTTTTTTTATAAGTTATAAAATAAAATAAACTTAATAAATAAAATAACATAACATAATTTCAATTCAAATCAAATCAAATCAAATCAAATAAACTTAAATAAATTCAACTTAAATAAAAATAATAATTTCAAAATAAACTTTTAAACTTTTCTAGAACTGCGCATATGGTTTTACCCATTCTTAACCATGTCTTTAACCCACTCATATAGTCATTCCTACCATCTAATATTGTAAACCCAACATCGCTCTAAACTCCAGTACATCTTTAGAATCTAAATCACAAAAATCTAAACCTTAAATCTTAAGAAGATTATCTCTTATTGTCCACAAAGTTCGGATCTAAAATCCCTAAACCTCAAAACTCAATCATAAAGTCCGTAGAATTTAAAACCTTAAATATCCATAAAATCAGCTCTTATTCTTTACAAATCTACACCTCAAATCTGAAATTTCTTCCTAAACTCACGGATATCCAAAACTCGAATGTTTTTAGTCTGCAGAACCTCAAACCTGAAATATCCCTATGATCATGTCTTAATTTTCAAATCTCTATATAACAAATATGGACTTACTTCCTAAACCGAATCGATATCCAAAACCACAATCCATAAAATCTACAGAATCTCAAACCTGAAATATCCCCATGATCATGTCTTAGTTTTTAAATCTCTATATATCAAATATGGAATTACTTCCTAAACCGAATCGATATCCAAAACCACAATCCATAAAGTCTGCAGAATCTCAAACCTGAAATATCCTCATGATCATGTCTTAGTTTTCAAATCTCTATATATCAAATATGGAATTACTTCCTAAACCGAATCGATATCCAAAACCACAATCCATAAAGTCTGTAGAATCTCAAACCTGACTCTGATACCAACTGTAACACCCCGTCTCCGAGGGTCCGGAGAGTTAACTCATGTAACTAAAAATCATTTTCCATCCACATAGTACATAATCAAATTTTTCTCTATCTCACAAACTACTCATTAATTCACATCAATTACTCTAGTATAATTAATCCAAGACAATACAAAGTCTTAATAAAAACATCAACCTTCCAACAATTCATATCATCATAACGCAACAAACTTACTGCATAACAAAATCCTCAATACTTATGTAAACCTCCTATGCTTAAACCACTATTCTTAACTCCTCTTACCTATGCCCCATATTCTTGATCCTCGACTGGAAATATTCCAATCATCTGAAAATATTGGAGATAAGAGAGGGTGAGTTATCAACAATTCAGTAAACAGAGAGCATATACTAGCGTGCAAACATGAGCCTTTTCAGAAAGTTAAGTATGCAGAAACAAAACATTATATTTTTATATGCAGATCTCATAAACATGTTTCTGCACTACTCACATAAGTACTTTCTGTAGCTTCTGTGACAAATGAATTCTTTTTCTTCGACCAACGCGTCTCTTTGTAGAAGTCGACCAAATTTCCATTCTCATTGCGCTGTCATGTGTGACAAATGAGTATAAGAATACTCATTTAATATAAGAAAACGTTATTCTATGGATGAACCATGTGACATTTGAACAACAAAAGCTATGAGTAACCACCTTTAGTGATAGTAATGTAATATTGTCACTAAAATCTCCAAGTAAAGTGCATTTTCACTATTCTATTGAAATGAAAAGATTGTTTTTCCTTAGACATACATTTTGCTCAAGTAATCGGACGAATGATTTACGTCCTGATGTGTGGTTAATGGCCTGCTTGTTTCGGTTCTCCCGATTTTGAGCTGAAATTTTCTGTCATACACATTAGGGAACAATTACTTATAATAGACAAACATATTTGCCACAACAATATTTAGACATATTAAACTGATGCATATTATATGATTGTATGTGAGAAAGATCATCTGTACCTTGAAGCCATCGCTGCCCCACCTTTCACACAACCTCACCCATACAATGGGGTCCACTAAACTAGTTCCATTAGCCAACGCTTCTACGTGGATTCCATAGGATTCATAAATCTTGTGCAAGTCGTGGTGGAGGGAGTTGAAGCGCTTACGTAAGGCCTTTGTCACCGTCAATCGGTGGTTTTCGCAATCCCAGTCCCACACAAAGTCACTCTACATAAGGCAACATGTAAACAATCAATGTGTCATCTCGTTATTTAGGTGATGATTATACTACATAAACAACTTTCAAACAATCACAAGAACAAATTTGTATATATACCCGAATACAAATTTGTATATATATCATCATAACTCTTTAATCGCTGGTGGGACATCCGACCAACGCTTGTAACTCATGTCACAGTATTGTTTAACAATCCACGATACTCTTGTTGTGAAAATAGAAGCGTGTTCACAACATGGGGCTGTCTCACCATCATTTATCTTCAATTGCACTTTCCCATTCTTCCTTAGCTTGTCAAAAAAAATGCATCTAGATGGCCCACGAGTTCTTGAGCTCTGTTGAGTCGTTCCTTCGGTCTCCATTGGGGCATCTGCAGCTGTATTTTAAGGTGCAATATATTAGTATTTTTAACATCAAGTGGAATATTCACACTTAATAACACATACAAACATGATCTTGCTTTCAAGTGTTGCAGTATTGGAAAAATACTCACCAGTTTGTTCTCGTGCAGGTGATTGTTCCACTGTATTTGGTGGGGGTTCTTGAATAGGTTCTGGCGCATGACTTGGCACAACGCATGGTGGGGGACTTGGGGCTGTGTCGAATCATCTGAGGAGGATTGATTACACTCCTCCGTGCTGTGATATGAAGATAATTTCGCACCACGGGGTCGGATGTGACGACCTGAGTATGGGATATAACGCCTTGCACCTCGAAGACCCCGAAGTCTGCCTCCGCCTCTTGAACTGGGCCCCGGTTGGGTACCTGCAATAGTACAAGTTAATAACATAGTGGGATAAAATTCAGAACATAATTGATACAAAATAATCTCAATATGCACAGACAGGTTCGTAAACAAGGTCATTTATCTACCATTTTCAGTTACTTTTAGGTAGACTAACCCTTACACTATGAGACTTTAAATAGAGAAACGAATAACTGAGAGTCGGCCGTATATATACCTTGATAATGCATTGTGCTCCTCACACAGCCTCCCGGTATTGAACGTAACCTGAAGCAATAAACATCACATGTTAGATACTATTTAATTTAGGTATGGATGTTGTAAATCTTGAATACTACTCTCAAGATTGTTTGCTACTTGCATAAAAAATAGTTCGAGCCAGGTAAATTGAAATTCTTCATGGTGGTAAGAAATAAATCAGAACATATATTTCAGCCAAACTCATATTGAACTGTCTATATACACATACCAATTTCAAAGTCAATCTCATATTGTCAGATGTCTATATACAAATGGGAATTTCGAACAAGAAATCTAGTATCTCAACCTTAAATGAGCGAAGTTCCTGGGTTGTACTTATAGGTTGCCAGACTCATCAGATGTTGAGTGGACATCCTCATCTGAATGTTCCCCCTCATTTGTTGATAGGTTATCTTCATCTGAATATTCTCCCTCATTGGCCGCATTTCCAGAATCAGAAGTGATCATGTCATCATTAATAAAGCATGTTGAATCTATGCATTGACCAACCGGATCCATGATTTCTCATGCATCTACATGGCTAGGTAGTATATCAGGCCTATTCAGTTGAGTTGCCACTTGATCGGTGTTATCACACTGCACTGGTTCATAATAATATGATGGCTCGTTTTCTTGATCGGCATCAGGAGTACTTGATTCCCCATCAATATCTTCAAGAACTCTCGGGAGTGGCAGAATGTTGTATACATTCCTATTTGCATAGTTCTGCACAACACCCCAATTCCCTTTCGCCCTTAAATCTCTTATGTAGAAGCATTGATCAGCCTGACTCGCCAACACGAATGGTTCATCCTTGTACCAATTCCTGTTCATGTTGACACTAATCATATGGTCATCCACCCGCACCCCTCGTTTTCGATCACCAACGTCAAACCAGTCACATTCAAACAGGTACACCCGACGCCACTTCATGTAGCGTAACTCTACAATATTATTAATAACTCCATATAAGTCCAAGTTATTTGTGGCCTCATCACCAGTTACCACCACTCCAAAATTTTGTATATGCCGACGAAGTTCACGCTGTTTCGTATGAAACTTTTTTTCATTTATTATGCAAGCAGCATATGTTGCAACCCAACGGTCTGGCCCGCAAGCTAACGCATACAGATCAGCAGACACATCAAGTGCATGCGAGGTGCGATGTTCCTAGATCTATATATTTAAAAAAGTAAATTTCATAACGTTTATCGTCGATTAGATCCAAATCATATAAAATGAAACCTATAGCAGCGCATCTTAGATAGGAATGGATAAGAACTTACACGTTGCTTAAACCAAGTTGAAAACTCAGTTTGGTGCGTGCGATGGATGCAATCTGAGTGTTGCACCTTACATTTCTCGTAGTGTTCCCTGCATTTCGTGCATCGAGGCGAAGCAACATATTGAAGTTAGATGGTATTGGATTCATAACAACTTGTATAGAATGAAAAATGATTTTTAAGTAGACTCGTTAATGCTTACTCTATATAAGGTCCAATCTCCGCACAATTATTGAGCACGTACCAGATGGCTGCCTTAAATAGTTTATCTTCTAATTGCACGTTAGAAGGCATGCCCAAGGGACGGACTTTCTGGTTGAAAATTTTGAACCCATCTAACGTTTCCTCTTCGTCAGCATCAATGTTGCGGTCCGGTCGACTAAACCTAGTCTCAATGTCTTTGAGGTACGTGGAGCAAAATATCAAGCATTCGGTGTGAATGTAGGCCTCGGCTATTGAACCTTCTGGGCGGGCTTTATTCTTAACATACCGCTTGAATTTGCCAAGATACCTCTCAAATGAGTACATCCACCTATATTGTACAGGACCCCCAAGTCTGGCCTCATGGGGTAAATGGACAGCTAGGTGGACCATAACATCGAAAAAGGAAGGAGGAAATATCATCTCTAGTTTGCATAGAATGGTGACAACATCAGTTTGGAGTTGGGCCAGAAGGTTGACATCAAGTGTTCGAGCGCACAACTCTTTGAAGAAAGTACCAAGTTCAGTCAAAGCCAAGCCAATATCACTTCTTACATACCCCCCAGCAGCAATGGGGAGTAGCCTTTGAAGGAAAACGTGATAGTCATGGCTTTTCAACCCTGAGATTTTGTATTCATGTCGAGAGACACAGTTTGAGATATTGGAAGCGAACCCATCTGGAAATTTGATATCAAACAACCACTCACAAAATTTATTCTTTTGCTCGACGTTTAATGTGTACTATGCATGTGGCATTGTTACACGATCACCATCACGCCTCAAGTGTAATTCTTTTCTATAGCCCAAAAGCTCTAAGTCACGCCTTGAATTGATATTATCCTTACTTTTCCCTGGACTGTTCATTAAAGTAAATAAGATGTTGTCGGCAATATTCTTCTCAATATGCATAACATCTAAATTATGCCGAAGTCGAACTGTTGACCAATAAGGTAATACGAAGAATATGCTACACTTTGTCCAGTTCAACTCTTCAGCAGTGCATTTTTTTCTTCGTATGAGATTTGCCAAACTGAACATCCCCAATCATCTGCAATTGATTTTGAATCTCTTCAGCTCCTACATCCCTCGGTGGCATGCGATGATCTTCTCTACCGTTGAACAACCCTTTCCTCCTTCTCCATATGTGATCTGGGGGTAAGAAACGTCGATGTCCCATGTAACAATGTTTTCGGCCATATTTCAACCAATTAGAGTTTGTGTCTGCATTGCAAGACGGACAAGCCAATTTTCCTTGTTGACCAGCCAGACAGATTCTCATAGGCAGGAAAATCATTGATTGTCCACAATAAGGCAGCATGCAACATAAACGTCTCCTTAGTTGAGGCATCATATGTAGGTACCCCATCTTCCCACAATTCAACAGTTCATCGATCAACAGCTGCAAGTATACATCAATCTCATTTCCTGGTGACCTTGGGCCAGGAATAATCAGAGATGTCATGAAGAATTGGTCTTTTATGCATGACCACGGTGGCAAGTTATAGGGGACAAGGATCATTGGCCAAATGCTATGAGGTTTAGCCAAGTTGTTGAATGGAATGAAGCCATCACTTGCCAGACCGAGCCTAACATTGCGAGGATCCGAAGCGAACCAACCATGATCTTCATCAAATTTCTTCCAGCACTCAGAGTCGGCCGGATGTCTCATACAAGTATCTTCTTTCGTCTGTTGCTCTTTGTGCCATCGCATATCACCTGCTATCTTGGCAGACATGAAGAGACGCTGCAATCTCGGTTTCAAAGGAAAGTGACGTAACACTTTTTGAGGTACCGCGCGTGGTCCGTTTGTATTTGGTATCCACCTCAAAGCCTTACATACAGGGCATTCATTAAGAGCAGCATTTTCCTTCCAATATAAGATACAGTCATTGGGGCACGCATGGATTTTGTGATACTTGAAGCCCAAACCGCGCTCCAAAGACCTTGACTTCTCATTTGATTGTGGCAATAGGGCATTAAGAAAGGCAGACCTCAACAAATCAAGGAGCATGTCAAACGACTTAATTGACCATCCACCGATTGATTTGATGTGTAACAACTTCACAACGAATGACAACTCTGAAAATTCTGTACACCCATCGAAAAGAGGACGTCGGGCATCCTCTAGTAGCTGGTCAAAAGATGGGGCTGGTCCATCTACATGTATTGATAGCCTGTTTGGCATAGGAGTGCTATCTTGAGGCACATCAACGAAGGTGCCTGCCCGGATGTCATCCAACATATGCTGCATGTCATCTATGTAATTGTCTTCTTGGATGATATCGTCATCAATCATCATCACTGACGTACAATGTTGTCTCCTCCTCCCCATGAAATATCCACTGGGTGTAATTTGGGTTGATTCCTTTACTAAACAAATGGGTTTCCACCTCAGGTATAGGCAGCCACAGATTGTTAAGGCATGCACGACATGGACACCGAATGCGAGCCCTTCCACTTGCATGGTTTCGTGCTTGTGTGAGGAAATATTTAACACCTTCGGCGTACGCATGTGATACAAGCCTATCGGGGTCATTAATCCAACTTTTGTCCATCTAAACAAAGACATGGTGGGCAAGAAAGTTAGGTCAGCAGAGACTTTAAATATATAAGTTCGATGAAAAACTCACCATAGGCCAAATGTTGGGATAGGAAAATAAATGTTTAAATTGAAGATGATTTATGAGATTAGCTAGCTAGGCATCTCAGAAGGTTTAAACTCCCACAAATTTTCAAGGATAATTGGCTAACAAAACTTTATTGGGAGCTACAATGTTTATGACATCATATGATGCCATATGTCCCAAAAAAATTTTAAACCGGGGGGATTCATCAAATGAATTAACTTGAGCCAAGTATCGATGAGGACGCTAGCTACATAGTCCCTAGTTGTCCCCTCTTAAGGTTGTAATGTGTATTGATATATATATATATATATTATATATGTATTTATCAATACTGGACCAATAATGTTTGATTGTGACAGTAATAACCGTCAATGGCCAACTACATGTCTAAGCCCCTTCACTCTCACGTGTATATATATATATATATATATATATATATATATATATATATGGATTATGTGTGTGTGTGTGTGGGTATGCTTGAGATATACACATGATATATATAGACTTGAAAATGAACAACATCACCCAAAACAAAAAACCAATTACAAGAGAGTTTGGTAAGTAGAATACACTTGACTTAGAGTGATTATCTAAACATAATCCATAAAAATATGCAAACTCAGAAGGTCTAGCATATATAATAACACTCACAAAAAAAACATCCATCTATGTTTTGAGAATGAGCAAAATAGATAAAATATCGTCTCGAAGCTGTGTATGGGTATTTATTACCTTCAATCCCCAACTAAAGGAATTTTAGCTCACACAAGAGTGAAATGGCTCCTCAACAAGCTTGTTGTCTGAGTCAAGTGTGTTTTAATCAAAAGCACAACACGTCCGCCTTATAATCTGCACCCAACAATACCAAGTAATTTTCAAAACAAATCTCAATACCAAAATATAACACAAACAAAATCAAGAAACAAAATATATATATATATATATATATATATATATATATACTAATAAAAGCCAAAAAATGTAGGAGCTAGAGGATTTAATCACAAACTCAAAGACCTTTACCAACTATATAATTTCAAGTACAAAGCACTTTCCTTACATCCTCTTAACTTAGGAAAAATAAACTACAAAACACAACATCAAACCATGTTTTGCGCTATCCATAGTTAGCGCAAAACCAAACTTTCCTTTGTTGCAGCCAAAATTCAGAGGGAGGGACGTTTGTCGTGGGCGCTTAACTAGTTAATGTAGCTTGCATGATTGAACGTTGTTCCAAGAATTGCTTTGCCTCGTATTACGCTATTGTTTGAAAACAGAGTACATTATGTGATTCATGTTCAGAATATACCGACTGCACTATACGCATCTTAAGGTTTGGCAATGGGTTGCAATATCTAGCACGCACAACTCAAATGTGTCGTATAATAAGGTTAAATCCTACTAATTCCGTGCATATAACCTGTAATTAATCAGTTCCATCAATGGCATAAATCACATTCTCAGGTCCCATGAGTTTTATTACAAAAAACAAGTCCAGCCACTGAACCAACAAGGAACAAGTAAGTCCATAAAATGACGACCAAAAAACATCAGAGAGATAGAGAATAAAGGGTTGCAAGCTGACCAGATTCAAAGAGCTTTGAGAATATCCTCAGCCCCACTGAACGTAAACGCTCCGCCTTCCTCCAAATTCAAGTTACATAGGAACATGCACATTTGTTTCGCAAGTTAAAGAAAAGTATTGACAAAAAAAAAAAAAAAAACACAAATTTTGCATGTCCAGTGTTCATGAGAAATAACTATTTCCAAACAAATACATAGTCAAGACTAAACTAATTACATGATCAGAGTGCATTTGGCAAATGACGAATTTTGGAATAAGCACAAAAACGAATTTTAGATTTCATTGAAAGGAGGAAAACAGATAAATTAGCAATGACAGATACCTATACGGTAGTTCCCTTCCCTGGAGCCGCCAACGATTATGCTTGACTGCGGCAAATCTTCAACTTGGGAAACGAAATGGAGGCAGAGAACGAATATTGTAAGGGAAGGAAACGTAGGGATTCGGCTTGTTACTAGTGGAAATGAAGGGGAGTGGATTTTTTCATTTTACTAGCTGAAAATCAAGAACCAACAACGGAAGGGAGAAAATTGTCGGAAAATGGGACAGTGAAAACCCGCTTTTGGTGAACGCGAAGGAGCTGACGCCGTGGGCAAACACTGGTTAGGGCAGCGAAGCATGTGCAATAGTCGCCGAGTTCGTCGAAGTGCAGAAGGTGGGTGTTGGGGGGGGAATGTGTTTGGGGGGAAAATAATTAAGACCCCAACCTGGATGTCGATTTGGCGCCCAGACAATGTGTTGCAGGGAAGTTTAGAGCATTGTTACAGAAAATTTTTCTACCAGCGACTTTAACCGCCCCTATAGACCATAAAATTGTTGCAATAGCCATCTTCTATGGACCCAGTATACGATCGGTCGTATTTCATTTAAAAACTAGTGGCGGTTTTTAACTCGCCGCTAAATAATACTTTTCCCAACGAATTGTTTTGCGGCGACTAATAACTCGCCGGTATAGACCAACTTTCTTGTAGTGTTTTTTGCATATTCAGTTGAGAACATGTGTGTCTAGCTATATATTAAGAGGTGTAGGACGACTCCTTTGCATATAGCTTTAATATTTCTCGATCGAATTAATTCTTTGAACTATCAAAATAGAAAACAAGAGAATCACACTACAAGAAAAACAACCATTTGTGATGGATTATTTGTGATGATAATGACTATTTGCGATACAAACAGATTCATTTTGACAGAAAAGAATCATTTTCGTTAAAAATAACTGATCATAAATAAGCAATTTTTTTATAATGTCATGACCTATATATATGATCAATCCTGGTTATGATTCCTGTGGGAAGTGCAAAACCTACTACAATTTTTAGTCTTGCAAACTTCATACGCTATAAGAAAATTATTTATTTATGACTAACTATTTTTTGTAAAAATGACTATTTCCTATTAAAATAAATCTAATTTAGTCGCAAATAATCATTCTCACTGCCAAATTTAATCCGTGACAAATGTTCGTTTTTCTTGAAGTGATGTGATTAGTTAAACATTACCAATATAATAAATATTGGTTTGAGTTTTCTATTTTAACTTTTAATTTGTGACATATCAGTATATATGTAGCTAGAACATGCGTGGTAAAATTTGCAGTAATTGTACCATCCCTCTTTTCCTCCCTCTTTTCCTCATGAGGATATAATGATAGGTCTAACTTTAATTCTGCTAATTCGGTTAAGAGCAGTGTTGTAGTACTGTTTATTCTGGATTTTATGATCTCTAATCACATTATAAGCTGATGCATCATATTGCAGTTGATGTATCAGATTTTAAGTGATTTCATGGTTAATCACTTATATGAAAAGCCATATAAATAACATATAATAATGTATCCAGTATCCATGCCTTCTTAAGTACACTTTCCTGTTCTTTTCATATTAAAAGAAAACCTCAACAAAAGCAATCAAGAAGGGACAATTCTGATATGTACCAGCTAGCCAGGCCACTGCATGCCTAGCTAGCTTCTAAAATCCATCCAACCCTTACCAAATACATGCTAGCTAGCTAGCTTAGCTCAGCTCTTTTGCGGCTGTTTTCATCGAATGGTGACAGTATCCTAATTCAATGGCGGCCCTAGATGACCATCATCTGCATCACGACATATACCCTATTTCGATGACGTCTAGCTGCTTCTTCCTTTTACTTGGTTTGGAAATGGCCAGGCTTTATTTTGTTGGTCCAGTCCTTTCAATCTCAATTAAAGCTAGGCACGTACGTTTGCTTATCACACGGGTAATCAACGTGCATACCCAAGGGGACAAATTAACCTAGTTTTCATGTACTCTTGACCACAAAATCCTGGAAGGATTCAGACCACGGAAAAGTATATAGTACTATTACTGGAAGCTACCCTTTTTTTCAGTACCTCTCTAATGTGCATGCATGCATGTCTCCTCATGTGATCACATAAACATATATATACATATATATATATATATCTTTTTACTATATATTGACAGAATTTTTTATGTATTTTTTGGACTCTTTAAGCAAGTACTACAACGTTATAAATCGGTACTCCGGCCTTGCAACAATGATTAAGGATGTTTAGTTAGTTATATAAATATTTGCATTTTATGTATATTAATATATATTACTTGTACGTTTTGCGCATGCACTTGCTTTTAGCTAGTGTGATTAATCATGAGAGTATTTGAAAGAAGCTAGCGGCCAATGCAATATATGACGTGTTCCCGACGATATATATATATATATATATATGTAAAATATAATATAATATATAATCTTGCTGATCATATTGATATGACTGCATATATATTTAGAAATTTCAAGATATTTCTTCTCCGACTTTGATAAAAACAAATCCTATATTGCCACATAGATATATTTGTTTGTGTAGGTTTCGTAAGTACTAAATTTTGATTATTATTCTCGTAGTACTGTTCCAATTATGGGGTACGTCTCTTCTTCCGACATGCCACTGATCATTAATTTTCTTGATCGATATTAATATATGTCTCTACTGACTGCAAACTTTTTGGAACTTTCTTTTTGTCGACCTTTTATTAATTATATACATAGCATCAACAGATCTAGCTAGCAGCTCATGCATGGTAATTACAGATCAAACTGCAGAGCTGATGAGAGATCTCAGAACATTAATATTGACAACCTTTTAATTTAGTGATGATCTGCTAGCTAGTCTGATCAGGGGAAGATTCTGATCTGCCATTGCTATTGGTTCGTTAAAGACCTTTGATGTGGATGTTTTTAGTTTTCTAGTACTTCAGAAGATCATTATATCTATATATAATGGAGTGAATTCTACTTTTTCTTCTATAATTTTCTTATATATATGGACTTTTAAATTAGTTAATAATTAATTATATAAAATATATATAAATCCGATGGAAGCTATGTGTTAATGATTTGGATCCATTGATCAGCATGCGATATTACGTGGAATATTATCATTATGTTATGTTATATAGTACTATATATATATATTTTATTTGTTGTCTTAAGATGCACGTGTTAGCTAGTGCACAAAGGGATGATCGGAGGGAGCTAGGGAGATCAAAGTCGACAGATCGATCGAGATCGAGAATATATGGGTGAAAGGGAGATTATGTGAAGTGGAAGCAAATACATTGGCAATTGGTTATAAAGCCAAACTTTCACAATATATATTTTCTTCATGACTATACCGTGTGAGTGATGAGATTGGTAATAGAAAAAAGACAAGTTTTTGGTGTCATGGAGTCAAAGACAAGACGACCATCTCTCTCTCTCTCTCTCTCTCTCTCTCTTCAGGTCCCCCTCCAAACCGTTTTCTACTCAGACCCATCAACCAACCCTTCCTCTCTTTCTCTCTCTCTCTCTCTCTCTCTCTCTTCCCTATATTCTAAGCAAACCCCACAGCCATCAATATCATCATGGTCATTTTTCCCACTTCATAAGCCTCCTCTCTCCCTCTCCCTCTCTCTCTATCTCTCTCTCTCCCTCTCCCTCTTTCTCTATAAAGAGTTCAGTAACCTACATCAAGGGCCAGTTGGGATTGAAAAAAATATAAACATACCTCGTACATTTGGATATATGCAGGTTACAGATCAACCTCTGAAAATGAGGAAGCCAGAGCCCTCCTCCTGCTCCTCCTCCTCCTCCTCCTCGGCTGGGAAAGACATAATGAACGTCCAAAATTCCAACAACAAATTACTTAGGAAAGGCTTGTGGTCACCGGAAGAGGATGACAAGCTCATGAATTATATGCTGAACAATGGCCAAGGTTGTTGGAGTGACGTGGCCAGAAATGCTGGCTTGCAGAGGTGTGGGAAGAGCTGCCGCCTTCGTTGGATTAATTACTTGAGGCCTGACCTTAAGCGTGGCGCATTCTCTCCCCAAGAAGAAGCCCTCATCATCCATTTGCACTCTCTTCTTGGCAACAGGTTCTTCATTCCTTTATATATATATAATTTCCCTCATTCATCATGTTATATCATTCTCATGCTAATTACTTATTAATCTGTTGGTGTTTACTTTGCATTTTTCTTCTCATTTTTCTAACCTTTTCGATGCATTAGGTGTGAAAAAATTATGAAAGCTATATCATATATATATATATATATTATATATATATTATATCATATATGGTCCGTTATGGCATTATATTTTTTTATTACATATATATATATATAAATAATAATTATGCAATACAAACGGGTCGATAAATGAATAATATCATGCCAGCCACCTTTATCTAAATTAATCATGCTTGTTTTGAAAAAAAAAGCTCTTGAACGAGAAGTTGATCTCAGCCAGCTAGCCTAGGAAAGGGAAGCGCGCGCAAACAGACAAAATAATTACATAATCAGCCTAGGTTTCAGATATCAATAGCCTGCAAATTAGATCATGAAAGAGATGTTGATCTTAGCTAGTAGTACTACTCGATCGAATATGACCATTCGTACATTCTCCCAGTGAAGTCTAAAAAATAATACATGCATGCATATATCTTCTTCGTTCAATAAGATCATGACAGAGATGTTAATCTTAGCCATATATACTTGAATATGACCATATATATAATATATATATAGATGCAAATCGTAGATTAATTCTCCTGATGAAGTACTTTAAAGTTTATATATATATATATATATATATATATATATATCACATAATTACTATGTACGTGCATACATACATGCATGCATTCGAGGAGTGATATTTTTCTGAGCTGAAAAGAACAGTGGTCTCTTCTGAGCGCTCAGCTTTGAGTTGAAGACACTCCACAAACAAACACGCACACATATATATAATATATTTAACAGTTTTTAATTTTTCATGAATTTTTTAAGCTTTCGTGAAAAAACATCATTTAGAAAGCATAAAAATATTGCAATAATTCAATCGTCCGGCTGACACAAAAAGTCTATATATTGTCTAGTACTACTGCTTTTAAATATATATGCTCGATCAGATTCTTGTAGATTACAAAAGTTGACTAAAAAGGAAAATCGGTACCAGGGTTTGTCTGTATCTACCCTTTGAGTTCAAGACACTCCTCACCTTTTTGTGTTCTAATTCGGCATGCAAGTCGTGCATTCAGCAAAAAAAATTAATAATACAGTAGTACTGCTAACTGCACGCATCACACACTTTAGCAATTGAGTGGATCTGACACTTTCCTTGTTATGTTTCTTGATCTTTTGATTTGAATTAGGTGGTCTCAAATTGCAGCACGCTTGCCAGGACGAACTGACAATGAAATAAAGAACTTTTGGAATTCAACTGTAAAGAAGAGGCTAAGGAACTTGCAGTCAGGATCACCTTCACCAAACACAAGCGATTATTCATCATCGCCAAAAGATCAAGTCATGGGCGGGCTCATTTCCATGCAAGAACAAGCTGGCATCATGCCCATGTACATGGATTCATCATCATCATCATCTTCCATGCAGGCTATGGCTCTAAACCAGATGGTCGATCCATTGCATATGCTCCAGCATGACCTAAACATGTCCAATAATATTGCAAGTGGATACTTTAATGCACCACAATACGTGGCTCAAATTGATCTAGGTGAAAATGATCTTCCTGGAGGAAATGGGGCCCAGCTTGGAGATGTTGATATTGGGTTTGATGGGGAAATGTTTGTTCCTCCTTTAGAGAGCGTAGGGATTGAGGAGCAAGTTGAAACGGAAAATACATATAATAGGGCAATGAATAATAACACCTTCCATAACACGAACAACAACAACATTAACAGAGCAGAAAACTTAGCTCGGGTTGGAAATTGTTGGGAGGTAGAAGAGCTTAGAATGGGGGAATGGGACTTGGAGGAGTTTATGAAAGATGTTCCCTCCTTTCCTTTAGTTGATTTCCAGTTCAGTAATTGATTCATGAACTTCCAAATATTTCCCCGGCCAT
The DNA here is from genome assembly GCF_004785595.1 of Juglans microcarpa x Juglans regia. Lineage (NCBI taxonomy): Eukaryota > Viridiplantae > Streptophyta > Magnoliopsida > Fagales > Juglandaceae > Juglans > Juglans microcarpa x Juglans regia. The sequence goes on along the minus strand of NC_054607.1, from coordinate 20,262,281 downwards.
CTCTCTTTTTGATATCTTATATAGGATATTTCTTAATGTCAAACTCCTCCTCCTTCCATATATAGAACTCTATACCAAAGTCCTACAGTCATAGGCCAGGTTCTGAAGAACTAAAAAAAATCCTACCCTATGGCTTTTGGGTTGCCTTACAACTCATCATGAGTTGCTTCTGCAGTACTAGTGTATTGGGGGGCCGGGTGGGTGTCTAAAATAAAGGCCAAACTTAAAGGAGTACATATATTGGTGGCCATAAAATTCTTGTATGTATGTATACCTTAAATTGTGTATTATAGGGAGAGAAATTTGGTCATTTTCTGACCATCCGGCTATTTGTAATAATCTTCCCTTCAAGTAGATCATCATAGCTATATATATATATATATAAATAGAGAACACACACCAGATTAGTTGGTATGTATGTATGTGTGTATATATATATATATATATATATATATATATATATACAAATATATACAAGTTGCCTTAATTTTTTCTATTTTTTGGGCAAATGTATAAGTGGTAGTATTATGAGATGTACAAACTAAACAGTATTGAGGTGAAAGTTGTTATTAGTGGGAGATTAGTTGGCTGTGTAAACATTGATGAATTTGAGAATCTCTTCTTCTTCTTCTTCTTCTTCTCTCTCTCTCTATCACGCGCAATTAAACTCAAACACACATTATACGTCCCTACTACCCCCCTATGTACTCAAAGCAAGCTAGTGGGATATTTTTCTTCAAATGAGGTTTAATCACATAATTAGTTGAGATGTCCACTTGGAACTCATGAAGTCTTCGTTAAGGAGGATTTAGTCAGCTTGATCTCATTGTAATATTCCATTATTCTAATAGGTCAGTCTCTCTCTCTCTCTCTATATATATATAGATATATATAATAATAATAAATGGGTGCATGATATATTTAATTAGGGGGCAACTACTACAACTTTTTCACCATCTTTTATCGCTAGCTATGCGTAAAGATGGCAAAAGGTGGCCACTTTTTTATAATTATTCTATTTGAAGAACAATCAATGCAAATTAAAGTTATCCATGTTCATGAAAACCATATGTATATTCAAAGAAGTGAATAGAAAGCAATCTTGGAAAACGACCTCGATCATCGATCGATCGAAGAATATATATTATAGTTAGGGAAGAAGACAATTGGTGGCCATGCATTTAATTCACTCGATCGATTGACAGATGAAGAAAAAAGTGGCCATTCTAAATCATTTAGCGTTAGATCTAGTTTTAACGTGCCATAACCAACATAATAGATATATATATATATATATATTATATCATGCGAGGAGCATTAGTTATTTAATTTGGTAAAGTACTGTATTGGATTGGACATTTCAATTGTTTTTTGTTTTTTCTCCAAGCAATGCATGCAATAGTAGTTGTTTGATCTAGAAGCTAGCTAGCTTGTTATATATATAATATATATATAGAGAGAGAGAGAGATTAGAGTAATTGGTACCTAAAAGCTGGAAATTTGGGCCTCAGTACGTACTACTAGCTGCTCTAATTCTGACGTTTATGTTGTGTTTAGATGTTGAGTTGAGTTAAATTTTTTATGAATAATAAAGAATTGAGATGATAGAGTGAGTTTTATGAGATCAACTTAAAATGAGTTTAAAAGTATTTGAATGTTAAAATGAGTTTAAATATATTTATGAAAAATTGAAAAAGGTTGTAGGTCTCACGTATAAAAAAAATTTGAGTTGAGATGAGTTTAATAATTTAATAGTTGGGTATTTGAATGTTAAACTTAATTTAAAATTAGACCGAACTAAATTGAACTCAGATGAGTTTAACAACCAAACGGAGCGCCCAATTTGAATTTAGAGATAAGTTGAGATGAATTGAAAAAAATATTGTTAGAATATTATTTTTAATATTATTATTGTTTTAGGATTTGAAAAAGTTGAATTGTTTATTATATTTTGTGTGAAAATTTAAAAAAATTATAATGATGAGATGAGATGAGATGAGTTGATGTAAGTTTCGAATCCAAACAAAGGCTTAATTTGATAGATGGGGGAATGTCGTAGCTAGCCTGAGCATTGGCTTTGGTTTTATCAAAATCATCTCTAAAATTTGATAAAAAGTACATATTTTTCATAAGTCTAAAACCTCTCGAGTCATAACTCTACATTAGATTAGTCATTGAATTCACAAAATAATAATATAATATAATTTTTTTAATAACAATATTTTTAATTTATTTTTTTCATATTTTACAATTACACTAACTATATGTCAACTAAAAATTTAATTTGATATTTTGTAATTACACCAACCATATCATATAAACAAAGTCTGTAACTCGGGAGTTGTTCTTCAACATTTTGAAATAAGAAATTCGTTTGGCCTGTGAACAATATTACTTCAAATTTAAAGAATGAATTCGATTTACTGCAGATTTGAGCCGAGCAGTTATAACCACTCTAATACAAACTCTTTCAACTATATATACGCAAAATTTATATTTAGCGGGACTTTTCACCGAACCAATGCCAGTGCTCCAAGGCCATATACACGTGCCGACTCCCAACCCATGACGACTCTAGTGCATTCACACATGCATGGAAACGTCGGCGGCGTAGGCATTCACACACACGTGTGTGTGTATATATATATATATATCTCTTTTATCTTTTCTTTATATACAAAAAGAGGCTATAAAACGAAAATTTCTTGTTTTGACGGAACTACAATAAATTTAATGATTTTTCGTTAACTTTCCGTTATATCCGTCTGGGCCATCGAGAGAGGAAAATAATGCTTCCAGAACCAAGTGCGTCATCGTATTCATCATGCTTCGTCTTCCACATAGAGTTCCCAATATGTCTCATCAATGGCTTATGCCAACCCCCAAAATCTCCTTCGGAGTGTTCAAATCCCTCCTTCAGCGTCGCTCCAAAGCCCTCTCGCGCCTCCTTTCCTCCACTACCACTGCTAACCATAACACCCATCTTACACTTCCGAAACATTGTACAAATAATATTAGGTAAACGCAGAGAGGAAAGCTGTGGTTTTTATGTGGCTTCTCCGAAGAAGGATGTGGATTCGGTGATTTTTAACATAATACCACATTGCTCTTTAATTTAATCGGTTCTCCTTTTCTCAATGTCAATGGGATGCGACTTTCCATGCTCTATCTTTTGATTCCAGTTTTTTGGCTAGACCGCTTCGGATTCGGTCTTTTAATTTATTGTTCTTCCCAAGCACTGATCTGGGTTTGGTACCCTATGTTTCTGGGTGCAATATCCTAACTTAAAGGACATTGTCCAACCAATAAATCTCCTGAAAACCCAAAATTTCCCTGTGCAAATACAGAGATTTTATTGTTGGTTCTGCTTCCTAAATCTGATAATCTCTGCTACTTGGTACGGTTTAAAAAAATCATTTTGTGATGAAGAGAGGATGGCTTTTAATCAGAAAGTTAAGGTTTTTTGCGTTTAATTTCTATGGGTTTTGTTTACTTTTTGTTTGTCGTTCATTTTCTTGATGTTTATGCGTTCAAATATGCAAGCTTTTGATGGGTTTGTACGTATTTTGGTTCTCGTGGATATTGGGCTTCTAGAATATAGAAGTTGTTATTTGAAATTTTGTTTTTGTTAATTTTTTTCTTTTTTATTGCTATTTTTAGTTTGGGACTGGGGAAGTCCTCTTGGATTTTACCCCCTGATTTTGGATATCATTTTTTTTAAGCAATGCTGTTAGAGATCACGATGACCGTCTATTTATAATGATGATTAAGAGAATAGCCTATTGATCCCTTTATTTCTTGGAGAACTCAAGTATGATACATGCATGTCGAAGTTTATGATACATGCATGAACTGGCAGCTGGCCTGCAAGGTATATCCTTAAGGGATTGCCAACGGAGGGACTCTGCAGTGGAGGAACTCGGTCACGCACAACGACCTGCAAATGAGTAGTAACTTCAGCAAACGTTAAAGTGGAAATAATGTATTGTAGGCAGTAATGTTGTTAGTAAAAAAGATTAAAATGCATAGCGTTTATTTTTGTTATTGGGTTTTGTCATCTGACTTTTACTTTTCATGCTTGATAATCAGTTTTCACTAGCAGGATTTTTTTTATCTCTTGCGGTTGTGTATATTGTCTTTGTATGTTAAGAAGTTAATCTCCAAAATTAGAAGTACTTGGGTTTGTGATTCAGTAATGGGATTATGATGTTTTCTTTCCATGATGTTGAATCTTTTTTACTTGCAGGAGATAGTTTCAATATACCCTGTTTTATCACTGCCAAATCTTCTGGTTCTCTTCATGTAACATCAAACTATTCAAAGCTGGAGTCTATTGTCAAATTTAATTGTTGTTATGATTGGCAATCTTTATGTTTATAGGGGGCACGACATTATAGTTGCATCGGCTATTTCTATGTTGATTATAGTTTCTTCCCTTGTTCTTGTTTCACTTCCATTTTAAATGGTGTGCCATTTGTTTTCATTGAATGTGGCCTGACCATCTCAACCCTTCATTCATAGTGGTTAAAATTCTATAGAGGTGGAAGTTCCTTTCTCATTTTCTCTTCAGATTTTACAATTTCTCTAAAAAAAGAAGAGAAAACAGGTTCTCCCCCATTGTGGCATGTAGCAGGCAGGCCTGTAATGGGTGGCTTTGCTAATTATTTTTTGTTTTGCAATCTGAAAAGGTCGATTTTTCTTGAAATTCATTATTTAGTCTAATTATGATGGGACTTAGGTGGCAAAACTGATTAGATGCTGCTTCTTGGTTTGTAAGTTGGTGAACTTAAGAAACTGGTAGAGGGAAAAGTCAAGTATATTGGTCTATCTGAAGCCAGCCCTAACACAATAAGGAGGGCACATGCTATCCATCCAATCACAGCTCTACAAATGGAGTGGTCTCTCTGGTCACATGATATTGAGGAAGAGATAATCCCACTTTGCAGGTTTGTTCAACTTATAGCTTAAGTATTTACTAATTATGTTGTCCAAAATTATGACTTGATGGTTTTGTGCATGCAGGGAAAATGGAATTGGAATAGTTCCATACAGCCCTCTTGGTCGTGGCTTTTTTGCTGGCAAATGAGTTGTGGAATAGTTTCACCAATAAGACACTACAGTTCTCGATTTTGCTTCTTTCAGAATCTTGCTTAACCGTGGCTGTTTATTGTCTTAGAACTTACTGTTTTTTATTCCGCTTTACTATGAGATACTATAACTACTGTTTTTAATGATGAAAAATGGATGGAGTGATGAATTTATCTTTAGAGAAATGATTGTTCCTTGAATCTTTTTGTGTACTTGTTATGGCATGACTGTCGAGAGATGTCCGGATAATCCGATGCTTAGTTGTCATGAGATTTTAGATGGGAAGGTAAATGAATCTCTGTACAGTTTGTGCCTCTGATTTTCTGTGGATTGACTTTGATGTTCTATAACTTGTATTGACTTTGAACTAAATCTTCATATTATGCTATTTGTCTTTACAGCCTGGTAAATACGTGTGGCAAACTTATAAAGAAGTGTATGAATTGGTAATTAAAGTGGGAAATGCTATGCGAAGTTTTGGCTTTGGGGATCAGACGAACCCTTGGGCTGAAAGTTGGCATCAGAAGAACCCCACATATGGCATTCCTTGGCAATCCTGGATCAGGTAGTTGTTGGCAAGTTTGTTTGTGTCTCATAATGATGTTTCTTTATTTTCCTTCAACACTGAAATTTCTGTTTATATTGCGATGCTACAAACTCAGACGATAGCATTCAAAAAAATAATTGATTTTGATCAGATGGTAATAATCTAGATCATCTCCATATATAAGGGCCACTAGCTAGCTTTATATATAACACAAAAGAAAAGATTAAGACAAATGTATTTAATTTATATATTTTGGTAATTATATATATGTTTGAAAATAACTAATTGATTTAAGAAAACAATATTAATCTTGAAATCATGTACGTATACATGAACTGATTATGAAATATTATAGTACTTGTTACTTATAATATTTATTTGCATGACTTCAACCAAATTAAGTTAGATCATAGCTTTAAAATAATTAACGGTGATTAATTATTTTAAATAAAAAATGAATTATAATAGAGTAATTTTTGAAAGGTGGTTATATATCTGGGATGTGCAGGCGGTGGAGGTCGACTCGATTATGGAGTTCATATCGTATCTGTTGAGCTGATCTTCTCTGTCTGATGAAGTTTTGAGGTCCAAACTGGAGTCCCCCATGTCGGTTATCTCCACTACCTCCCCGATGTCATTTTATTCAAAACAGGTTAGTACGTTTTTTTCCATAATTTCCATTAATCCTTAATGGTTCCTTAATTAAACAAACAATTAGGTTGATTATTAATCATAATCAAATAATTTATTTATTCAACTATAAATTAAGACCACTTTTGATGCTGTAGGGATAGATATTTTGGTATGCAATGATCTATTTGGCTTGCGATGTTTATTTATAGGACCATGTTATAACTTCTATTAATTCTCTTCTTTTATAATATATCACAGCGTGTAATTATTTATAAATTACATAAACATTACATTGCTATTTAATTAACCAAAAATATTACGTCCTTATTAATAAAAAATTAGTTCTTAACAAAAATAAAAATAAAAATATAAACTAAGCAAACATGCATTGCACGTTGCTTTCACCTAGTATATATATATATATAGATATATATATATATATATAATATCATTCATTACACGCTCATTATTACTTGTACAGCTTGTCGAAGCTGCGATGGATCAAGAATGATATATACCATTTTGAAAAATACTGATCATATATATTATATATATATATATATGTGTGTGTGTGTTAGAAATGAGAAATCTCACAAACTTTACTCAAAAGAAGAGAGGAATTTATAACCAAGAGCTACAGATTTATATTTTATATAGTATGTCAAAGTAATTAAAAAGGACATATATAACTTGATAAAATAAAAAGCATGTGTTTTAGGAAAATTAATCAACTAAAATACTACTAATTTTATAAATATCAATAAAAATAGTTAAATTCAATATATTTTTTCATTTAATAAATTAAGTTTTGAAAACAATAGTAATTTAATTAGATATACTTTTTTATTTTATAATTTTAGGACCAATTAAGAGCTATTTAATCATTTTACTTTATAGCTCTCTCTCTCTCTCTCTCTCTATATATATATATATATATATATATATATAAATATATTTATATATATGTATATATATACATGAGCTAGCTAGAGAAAACAAAAATGTCTTTTTTTTTTTTAGATTTGACCAATATTAATGGAGAGTAATCTTAATACAGTCGTGGAATACGTAAACGTCACACTAACATTTTGAGAAAGAGTGAGGTTAACTATGTGAATTTCATATTTATTTATTTTTTTAAAAAAATTTGCGTGACCCTTATACATTTTATGGCTGTAAATATCATTTATCATTAACGAATGATTCGAAAATCATGACCGATGTTGATCTGTATTGAAATTATCCAAGTACCTATGTATTGTAACGTAGTGAAAATATCTATCAATTCACTCAACAAATTGGTCAGTCGTTAATAATGTAATTATTTAATAATTAAACAATATTAACGTAAAGTAAATAAATTGTAGAATACCAAGATTGGTATTGAAGGAAAATCTTTTAAAAAAACTCTTTAAATATAAAACCCTTATACAGTAGAGCCAAAACCAAAAAAATCAATTTTATTATTTGAAAATCAATTACAAGTAAAGCTCAATTACAAAACCTTTGTCAATTGACACTTTTACTTGACCAGACAAATGACTCATTTGTCTTTTACTGCAGTAGCAGCTAGAACTTCTGACAATTTTCAAACATTGACTTTTCTCCTGGAACTCCAGTGGTTGAAACTCGACCACTCCATCTCAATCTTGGATCAACGATCACACATTTTGAGAGAAACAATATGAAAATAAACAATCTGGAAATCAATTTGAATTACAGTAGGATTCTGCTGACGGAACAAATCTGATAGGAGTTTGATTTGTAGTAGGACTCTACTGGCGGAATGAGTCTGGTAGAAATTTGATTTACAGTAGGACTCTACTGACAGAAGGATTCTGCTATGAAAAACTCTGCTGACAAGTCTATTAACACCTGGCGCTAAGTCTTCTCAACGGATGTAATTTTCATTCAAATTCTTTACAGGATAATTCCAGACTCCTTATAATTCAAATACATACACTCTTAACTTATCTAAAACATTATCTAACAACTTCAAAATAGCCATAGATAAAGTCAAAGTGTTTTACATTCATCCAAAATACAAAATCAAAGTTAAGATAAATTCTATCAACTTATTCATTTAGTCATATCTAAACTTATCAACTTAATGATCACTTAATCCAAGCCAAACTTTTACATCTATATATATACCTAATTAGTCTTGATCTCTTCTGTTATTAGGTATATATATTAGGTATATATATATATATATATACAATTCTTCTAGGGGCAACCTGGGTTGTGTCCCCGCTCCGTCCTCCCGCATGGCCACGTCAGCTTTTTTTAATTTAAAAAAAAAAAAAAAAAAGCAAAAACAAATCAAGAAAGCGGAAAATGAAATGAAATGGGTCTCCATTTCTGTCTGAGCCTCTCCCGATCCCGAGCTTCTCTTTTCCAGGTGGTCTATGGCTGGGACTTTTGTGCGAGAGCTTCTCTTCCATTTCCTTCGGTTGTTGCGGTCATTGTCGAGGGAGGAGGATCCACGTTTGTTTGCTGTCAGTTTGCATAGAGATTGTATAGTGTTCACAAATTCAAGAGCTTAGAAAAATTATTGGCTTTGAAGGTAGCCGAAGAATTGGGAAAATAATTGCAAGTATAATCCAAGCAAAATGGAACAACATTCCTCTTGTAAAATCACAGAAGATTGCAAACCAAGAACGCAATCCAGAATACAGTAAACACATAATGAAGGGAACACTTAAGGAAGATGGCAACAGGAATACTGTGAAGTACCACAGCAACTCTTCTTGAATAGAATATCATGAACCATGTTAAGTAATCAAAGAAAATAGCCCGTTCGTTTGTATATTCATTGGAAGTAGTGGCAAAAGATTCTCTATCATGGGTATTCTGTAGCTTAGAAGAATTGGTGAATGCCTTAATTAGGCTGATCAAATTTTCTCCACGTGCTTGGATGCTTTCGGGTAATAGTCTCTCCATTGTATCATAGGAGGTATGATAAAAATAACCACCAAGGAGAAAGATGATATCCAGCCTAGGAATGTTGCCATAATCTTGGGAAAATATTCGATAATCTGTGTCTCCAGGAATAACAGGAAAAATATCTTGGGCTGCACTATGTGCCATTGGGTATACTGCAGATTGGGCATAGACGTGAGAAGACCAAACGAGGCTCGTGGGTTCATTTCGTGGGTTGGTGGAGACAAGATCGATGAATGTGATGGAGAAGAAAGCCCCGAAACCCTAACCCCTGGTTTGTTTCAGAGAAAAAAAGAGAGGTGAGTTTGCGGCTTGGAGAAGAAGAAATTTAGGGATGGAGAAGAAGAAGACAGCGATTCGGAGAAGATGAAAGGTAATTGTGTTTCGGAGAAGAGAAAGTATGGGGAGAAGAGAAGAGAAATACGTTTTGAAAAAGAAAATGAAAATGGATCGAACAAACGAGGACCCTAGAAGACCCAAACCCAGGATAAAAAGCAAACGATGCCTTTTTTTTTTTCCCACGTCGGATGCAAGGCCGCGGTGAGTACGCATCCCGGTTGTCCACAACATTATATATATATATATATATATATATATACCTAATGGTCATATTTGCGCGTGGTGACATTAATTATGTATGACTTTGGCTGCAATATTATCATGATTATAAATGGCAACGGGCGGCCTGGGATCAGCATCCAATATTAATGCTGCATTTTCAGTTTGCTTGCAGGTTTGGCTGGCAACAATTAATTAATATCACTTCTTGCTGATGGCCAGCATGCTTGGGTTAATTGGTTGTTTCTGACAGGTTAGATATAACAATTTCTTTAGTATTGATCATGATCATATATCTACAGTACTGACAATATTATTATTAATTTAAGGAGCTGTAATAATAATCTTCTCAAAGGATATATAATATTACATGGATGGTTCAAGAAACCATGGATAAAGGTACATGAAACAATTATATAGATTACAATCTCCAAATTAATTAAATATTTATGATCTTGTATGCATGCCATATAAAGTAAAACTCTTCCATGCATAAAGTTCATCATCAAGTTGTTCATGATTTGATCATATACACTACAAGAAATACTGTGTTTTCCCAAGGGGGAGATTCATGGCAAAATGCAGTTTTTTTGTAGGAAAAATCATATTTCTATAAAATTTCGTTGTGGGAAGCTGGTAATGTAAAACTTGTCACAAAAAGTATTATAGCCCACAAAATGTTGAAGTCGTGGCCAATACCTATGTTTTCCCACGACACATCTCACGGCAAGAGCCGATGAAGCTCGTTGCAAAAGCACGTCCATTTTCGTTTATGCTCGTGGCAATAGGAGCAATTACTGTGATAGGTATTGGTGGCTATTAGTATTACGCACTAGAACATTTGTCTTTGTTGCAAATGCTAAAAGAATTCAGGAAAAAAATAATTGTAAAAACAAAAAAAAAAAGACGAGAATGAGTAAAAAAATATAAAAAAAAAATTGTCTAATATAAGCTAAAAAATTATATACAAACCTTGGAGATTCAAATTGACACTAATAACAATTTCAAAAAGACAACTAAAATTGTTCTAACATGTTTACTAGAAAAACTATTAATGAGAACCCCAAGAGCAAGAAATATTGAGCAATCTCCCTTTCTCCTACTGACACTGACATGTTTTTGTTTAACTATGCTGGAAATTGAAAACAACTTGTACAATCTCAATCTAGCTATATTACATCAACACTTTTCCTAACAAAAGTTATATGCATATTTTAACTCAAACAAAAAAATTATAGAATTCTGTGAAACAACCCATTTAGGGGTCAAGCAATATTTGCCCCATTACACTACACAGGAAGAGTGGCATGCCCACTTTTGGCCCAAGCTGAGAAGTTTTTGTAAAGAGAAAATCAGCTTATGACCCATTGGCAATACTTGCTCCTGGCCAAAGAATATTTTAGAAGGCAATAAAAATTCATGACAGTGGCCATACAAATGACAAGACAATAAGTTTTATAAATCCCAATTATTTCCTCCAACAAAGTCAATCCCAAAAGACAAGATTCAAGCGCAACACAAAAGCAAATAAAAGGCTAGCTAAATGCCACAACAACATAGATTCACGTGCAAAACAAAAGCAAACAAAACTTAATAAAGAATATAGAAGACTGAACTCTAATGCCTTGCAGTAATTCTAGTTCAATCCTTATAGCATTTGTGGCTTGGAGCTTGAGATGGCTAGTAGTGAGAAGGGATGAGAATGACATGATCAGAGGGCTGGTTTGATGTGCAGCAACTAACTTAGGCGTTTAGATGCTAGAATCTAATAAAACTGGAGGAATATGAGGCAAGAACAAAAAATAAACTTGCCTAAAGTGATAGGCATGTAACAGGCTACTGAAGAGAGATGGAGCTGGTTTGACACAAAGGTCTTGTGGCTCACGCACGCACTGATTTATAATGGTTTAACATACTAAAAAAAATGGAGATTTAAACATAGTTGATTAGAGAAAATGATAGAGCTAAATCTACAACAAAAACTATAATAGAACCCAAATTGCCTAAACCAAAACAGAGCAGAATTTTATTCTACCTCATCAAGCAGTAGGTTGAACTAATTTCTCTTGTTTCTACCTTCACAAATATTTTTCTCTTGCATACAGAATAAATGGTTGCGTTGTAAGAAAAAAATTATTTAAAAAAATAATCACCCAACAAGAATAAATGGCAAAACAACTCTCACATGTGAAAAGCATCAAGAAGATGTTAACAAGGAAGAAATCAGGATGCTTGCTTAATTATCATTGATGTATCTGTCACTTGCAAGCTTGCTTCAAATATATGGCTCATCGCCAAAGGTTTTTACAATAAAGTTCTCATTATTTAAGATATAAATTAAAGTTAGGGCATAAAGGCATATACATGATTATGCATTGTATCAATATTAAAATGGCAAATACAAAACCATTAAACATCTTACATTATATTACCATCTTACTCAATGCTAGATTTCAAACCAGAATTTAAGAGAAGAAAAAAAAAAGAGCATTGCTATGTACAACCGGCATTTGCAACCAGCGTGTAACCGCTTGACGTGGCAAGTCAGTATCTGTTAGAAAGTAAAAAAAAAAAAAAAAAAGAGAAGTCCAAAATGCCTATCATTTCTGGCAACACTAGAACTGATGAGGTCCTCTCTATTTCGTTGGATCAGATGGAGACATGGGGACTTTGACTTAGTTCTCTCATGGAAACATCAAAATATATCATCTTCTACGGAGGTCATCTTAGAAGAATGGAATGGTTCTTCTTCTACCAAGCTCTCGAGAATTGCCACCATACCGCTTCCTCTTCTCTCTCCATCCAAAGGTCTAGGATTCACTGCAGGGCCTTTCAACGTACATTCGGACCATGCTCTCGACACAAGCTCTTCTTAGTGCTATTGGAGTTGGAGAGAAATCCGCGACTATAATTGGTGCCACATTTCAGTGGTTTTTTAGGGACCTAACTAGAATGCTTGGAGGAATTTTATTCACATTCTACCAGGGCTCAAACCTGGATAGCAATGCCCAAATATGGCATTTAATCGCAAATCTTATGAATGATCTTGGAATGTTGATGGACCTGGTTTCCCCCTTGTTTCCTTTAGCTTTCGTGTTTGTAGTTTGCTTGGAGAGCCTATCACGATCATTCTGGTGTCGCCAATGGAGCAACTAAAGCTGCTTTGACGCTGCATTTTGCCCTTCAGAGTAATGCTATAGATATTTCTGCCAAGGAAGGAAGTCCAACACGCCTAACTTTTTAGTAAAATGATGTGTTTCATTAAATTAGGTGGGGGTTACCCGGCGTGTGTACAGGACGGTTGCATCTAGCTTTTTTCAAAAGAGAAAGCATGCATATTAGAACATAATCCAAAATACAGACTTAGAAACATGAGAAAGCAAATTCAAAAGCCTATTAAAGCTGAATCTATGTGAACAAATAAAAATTATAACAAGAAATAAAGAAAATTACAAGTTGAACCTAGGTAGGCTAGCATTTGCAATGATTGCTATCTTTAAGTTTCTACCCAAAGAACACAGCATTGACAACGATAGTAACGTGTGAGCTTTTTAATATAAAGACCCTACATTCACAATTTTTTTTTATAAGTAAAGAGTATCTTACATTCACAATGATAGTCTGATAATTTTCAACACTAATTTTCAAAATGCTAACATGTACCAGAACACAATCATTTCAAGCAAACCTGATTTTAAAGTAGCATATAAAGTGATAAAACTTGTTACATAGCAAATTAACAAACTAAAAATCATTCAAGCAAAGTCTAGCGTCACCACAGTATGCACAAGATCAAGCAAAGTCTAGCATCATTCAAGCAAACTATAATGTGGCGTGCTATTTGTAGAGAAAGGCCTAGTAACTAGTAAGGGATCCCACATAATCCAAAATGAAACTTTATTTTTCACCCTTCATCTTTTGGCAACAAAATCACAACATAATAGATTAATCGAAAAAACCCACAAGTGGTAAACCAAAAATAACAACAAAAATGCAAATCAAACCCTTCTTTCTCATCTTCACCTTCATTTCCAACAATCACACTTGATCTTACATCAACCCCGTCCTCTTCCTCATCTCATTTTAATAACACTAATTCCTCAAACTATCCTCCAAGGTATTCCCTAGCAAATCTCAACTTCAATTCTTCTGAATCTAACACAACGTCTTGGGCCAATGGATTCCTTGATGCTACAATATTTATAACCGCATAAATTTTTTGCATACATCTTGGGTAACACCATTCAAGTTTCCGTGGACTACAACAAACTTTTTTTTTTTTTTAATCTTATGCAACTATAGTTACAATAAGTCCTTAATGCATACAGAAAAATAAAACATTATTATAATTGGTAATGGAATGTAGAAATCAAACATTAAGAGTGAGTATTGTACCTGGGTGAAAATCAGAGAGGGACGAGACTTCCTTGAAGCTACCTTCTGAGGAGTTGGGTTGCTGGCGTTGGGGCCTCAGATGGGTCTCATGATGGAAGGTTCACAGCGAGGGAGGGGCGACGATGTTGGCTTGAGGGAGGCATTGGGGGTGAGTGTGGGTTAAACGGCGTAGGGGAAAGTGAGAGAGGGATGCGGAGGAGCTGTAGGCAACCATGGTGTCGTGTCGTGGAGGTGGCAGCGGCGGAGCCCTAGTCTAGAGAGAGACAGGAGAGAATGGAAGGGAGAGAGATCTGAGAGAGGGAGAGTCAAATCGAGAGGGATGATTGGTGTCGCGTGGTGGCGACGCTGCGTTTGTGGTGGAGAGAGAGTTTTTAATTTTTTTTTTTTTGGGGGGGGGTGTATGGCATTCGAAGGGAGGGGGAGAGAGAAGAGAGGAAATTAGGGATCTAAGTGATCCAAGGGTGAAGATTAAAAATAACTGTGGCCTAGGAAATTTCAAAAAAAACTTATTTGTAGCATCGACATTAAGTCACCGCAAAAAGGTAGTTTATTTTTCTTAAGCTTGTGATTTCAGGTATTAATACGGCAGAATTTTTGCAGTGACTTCGCAAAAAGTGACTTTTCCTCATGAATTTTCAATCATCAAACTTGATTTTGTGGTAAAATGTTATTTTTTTCCCCACGAACGTTGTTTGTAACATCGTGTAAGTATTTTTCGCTAGCTTATGTCTTGAAAAAACAACTTATAGAAAATGGGCAAATTCGTTGTAGTGATATTTAGCAGAGTTGATCTGTAGTACTGATAATGACGAACTAAACAATCTATAGACTTTCGCCCCAAAAATTAACAATCTCCAGGCATGCTGCATGCAGTGATTCAAGGATGCTCTGCAACAATATGAGTTCACGTATATATGGTGACAAAATCGCCTTCTTTTAACTAGACAATCTTACGTCCCAATACTAGGTACTGTAACTTCACCTGCTTTTTGACGCAGAAAATGGCATATATCGGGTTTAAT
This sequence comes from Juglans microcarpa x Juglans regia, assembly GCF_004785595.1. Classification (NCBI taxonomy): domain Eukaryota; kingdom Viridiplantae; phylum Streptophyta; class Magnoliopsida; order Fagales; family Juglandaceae; genus Juglans; species Juglans microcarpa x Juglans regia. The sequence continues at coordinate 20,247,095 of NC_054607.1, read as the reverse complement.
TACTTGGAAATTAAGAAGAGTACCTCAAATATTCGGCCTTTTTTATCACTAAAACCATGTAAAGATAATATTTTTATTACCACGCACGTACCTAGCTCTTTGAGACAGTTTAATTATATATGTTGCATTGACTCCAGTACTACAATTAACCATTTCATTGTTTTAGGTTCTTTTTCAATCGGCCTGTGCACATGCTGAACTGCAGATCATGTTTTCCAGTCTTTTTCGGGCAATACTTCTGTAGAGGCAGTATCTCAATTATTGCAGGTTTCAATTGTTTTTTTTTTTTTTTTCCCTCGTGGATAATATGATATCATGTCATCTATCAGAATAATATTCTGTTTTTTATATAAGTAATATTATGATTATTCTGCTAAGAGTCTGTGATATATGCACTTGTGCTACATGAAGCTAGCTAGGATTGTGTGCTTAATTGGTCTGATCATTCTTGGAGTGGAGCTGAGTTTTGGAGCACGATTGTTTGCGAAGGATGTTAATGTTCTCGGCCACCCCGTTATTATAGGCATTTTGGTGTTGGTTTGCGGAGCCCAGTTTATTGTTGTTGTGGTTCGATTTGATGACTTGACCTGTCAAGATTTTATTATCATTTTTTTTTTGTAGAATTTCAATGAGGCTCGTGGGGGTCTAGCTAGGGACAAGTCCCTAGAGAAAAGTTTTGGCACTTGTGACCTCTCGCACAAATTTTGTGCAAACATCGGATAAAGAGTTCATTCGGTACGAGCTCAACACTCAATTTGCTTGAGTGAATAACTTAAAAATTGTGAAATTAGGACTTCTGTCATGTAACACTATAAATATATACTTAATTAACAATATAGTCATTCTGAATAGTAGAATTTTGTCCAAAAGTATATTTTGTCATTCCTTAATATAATAAAATCCTTAACAACTCTATGGACGTAGGTACGTTACCAAGCCATGTTAATTTTCTATCGTATAATTGATTGTTATTGTTTTTTGTTACATTTTTTATCGTCATTCTCACAACATTTTGGTATATAATCCTTCTCGGAAGACACTGACTGATTGCATGCATCTAATGAATGCAAGTACTATTTTTTATATTAGTTTTGCTATTTATCATCCCTACACATGACCACACTTATTTTTATTTATTTTTGTTTTATTCTTCTTAAATTAATTAAATTATTCTATTTATGATCATCCACACACCACATATATGGTAAGAGAAAAAAAAAGTTTATTACGTGGAAATAATGAGTAGAATTTTTTCTCATTTTTTACTCATCAGCTTGTTGCATGCAGCTAGCTGCTACTCAACCCGCGGCCATAAATGCCTTGCCTTTGGTTTTTATGGCGTCAACTTCGGAGCATATGATTTTCGTTACATTCAGCTTACTCAATGGCAAATCTCATGTATATTATTAGCAATATGAAGGGATATGATGAGTTGTTGATGCATTATATGTTGTCTCAGTACTGCTGAAATGACAAGAATATATTAATCTTCCCAATTGATCACATAGAAAGATAAGAGATTAAAAAAAAAAAAAAAAAAGATATAAACAACTTGATCATTTGGAAATAGTGTATTAATAGTATTCTTGCAGACGTCCCAGAAAAGTTGCGTGATCATATTCCTTTAAAAGGTTTCTTAGACACACGTACATCTTCTAAGCTTTTCACCAAAAGTTAGAATTAGGGGTGTAATGGGTCTACTTTGGTTTGATTTTAGATAAAATTTGAGATCAAATTGGTATGTATTGATTTTGCATTTTCAATAACCGATTCCGCACCGGTTATCCTCCTAAACCGATACTTCCGGTTTTACTGGTTCAGATCCAGTTCGGTCCGATTTTTCGGTTTTATATACTATATTATATATTATACAATAGTATATTATAGTATATAATATTATAGTGATAATATATTGTAGTATATTATAATATATATTGTAATTATATTATAGACTATAGTGATATAAGATTTTAAAATTTAATATTATATTAATTAATAATTTATCATATAATACAAAACTATTTTATATATAATTATATATTATATATAAAATAATATATATATATATATATATATAATACTGTGCCTGGGTTAAGGGGAGGGGATGAGAGCTATGAAATAGAGAGTTGTTGTGCCAAAGGTACATCTAAAAAAAGTATGAAAGGGGTAGATGGTTGGTTGGTGGAAGCAAGTGGGGATGATATGTGTTTGGAGTTAGAGGAGACTGTGCAAACAGTCACTATTAGCAAGGGTCAAGGAATGCTTAATAGGAAGACTAAGAGAGGGGGAAAAGGAGAGTTAGAGAGAAAAGGGAGGACACCAAGCAGGGTGGAGGGTATGTTACTAGAAAAAGGAAAAAAGAAGAGGTGATGGGGGAGGGGGGGGAGGTGTAAAAAAAGATCAAGTTAGGGAAGTTGGACAGTGAAGATTCAGAGGATAATTCTCAACAATTATTAGCGGAGGCTGGTCACCAGCCCCGCCACTCTCAATGAAAATCTTAAGTTGGAATTGCCGAGGGCTTGGGAACCCTCGGACAGTTCAAGATCTCTACCTATTGGTGCAGGAGAAGAAACCCGATGTAGTTTTCTTAATGGAAACTAAATTAAAAGCAGTCAAGTATGAAGGGTGTTTTGTGGTGGAACCAGTGGGTCAAAAACGAGGTTTAACACTTTTATGGAGTAGTAGGGTCTACTTAGAAGTTTTGAATTACACACAAAGGCACATAAATGTATGGATATCAAATGAGGTGGATTGCTCGAGGTGGTTGTTGACTTGTTATTATGGCCATCCTGAGACTCACAAAAGGGCTGAAGCCTGGAAGCTACTATCATCCTTAAAGCCAACAGGTTTTCAAGGCTGGTATGTGTTAGGAGATTTCAATGAAATCTTAACTCATGATGAGAAGATAGGGGGCAGACCCAGACAAGAGAAACTTATGGAAAATTTCAGGAAAGTATTGGAGAAGGGGACCTTGACAGACTTAAAGTGGGTGGGCAGCAAGTTCACATGGAGCAACATCTTAACTCATTCACGAAAGAAAGGCTCGATAGGGTAGTAGCAAACCCATCCTGGGTCCAGTTGTTTAAGGAATACTGGGTGGTAGTGTTAACAGGCAGGAGTTAAGATCACAGGCCAATCTTGCTGACTGTGAACAGAAGGGACAGATTCACAAGGAAGGGTTGTAGAATCTTTAGATATGAAGCAAGCTGGAATAAGGAGAAGGGGTGTGAGGAAGTAATCCAAGAGGCATGGAGGATTAATGAAGGAAGAAGATGTTCACAAACTCCAATAACAGAACAACTAGAAAGGTGTAGAGGGGCACTTCTGGGATGGAGTAAGCAGTTCAAACTGGACAGAAATCAAGAAATAAAGTTAAAAACTGAGGCACTGAAAAGGTTACAAGATGAAGAGAGTAGCCTTAATGCAGCTGAAATAAAGAAGTTACAGAAAGAAGTTGGAACTTTGCTTGAGAAGGAGGATATTAAGTGGAAACAAAGGGCTAAAAGGAATTGGTATGCAAAGGGGGACAGAAACATAAAGTATTTCCATGCTAGTGCAAACCAAAGGAGGCAAAAGAACACAATTAAACAGATTGAAGCTGGGCAAGGGAGAATCTGTAAAGACCAAGAGGGCATTGAGGGAGCTATCAAGGGATATTTTGAAAGCTTGTTCAGTTCAACTCAGCCTGGTTCAGAAGAGATGGAAGACTGCTTAAAACATTTAGAATCTCGAGTTACAAGGGAGGCAAATGACAAACTGCTCAGACCATTTAGCAAGGGGGAGATTGAAAAAGCAATTAAAAGTATGGCACCTCTAAAGTCACCAAGCCCTGATGGTTTTGGTGCTTGCTTCTACTAAAACCATTAGGAAACAATTGGAGATGAGGTGTGTGCAGCTGTCCTTGACCATCTCAATGGTATCATTTCTTTTCAACCTGTCAATTTTACCTTTATTGCTCTAATTCCCAAGAAAAATGACCCAAATGTAGTAACTGAGTATAGGCCCATCAGTCTTTGTAACGTTTTTTATAAAATTATTTCCAAAGTGCTAGTTAACAGATTCAAAGGAGTTTTGACAGAGATCATCTCAAGCAATCAAAGTGCCTTCATTCCTGGCAGAATTATTACTGACAATATCATGATTGCCTATGAGGTTTTGCATACCATGAAGGTGGGGAAGAAGGGTAAGAAAGGAAACATGGCCATTAAGCTTGACATGTCAAAAGTTTATGATAGGATAGAGTGGCCATTTGTGAAAGCAATAATGAAAAAACTTGGCTTCTGTGATGCTTGGATAGAGCTAGTCATGAGTTGTATAACCTCAGTTTCTTACTCTGTGTTAGTCAATGGAAAGCCAGGGTCAAAATTTTTCCTTCGAGAGGATTGAGACAAGGGGATTCCCTATCCCCTTATTTATTCATATTGTGTGCAGAAGGGTTTAGCTCTTTGCTTAATCATTCAGATCTGATTGGGAATACCAAAGGAGTTACAGTTGTGAGAGGAGGAAGTAGAGTAAATCATCTGCTGTTTACAGATGACTGCATTTTATTTGGGAGGGCTTGTGTTGAAGAATGGAAGAGATTGCAAGAGTTGTTGTTGAGGTACGAAAGAGCTTCTGGCCAATTTCTGAATAAAGAGAAGACATCAGTCTTTTTTAGTTCAAATACTTCTGTGGCAGACATGGATCTTATTCTAAGAGAATGGGGGTCCATGGTCCAAGGCAGCTATGAAAAATACCTTGGTTTACCAACCATGGCTGGTAAATCAAAGTATAACACTTTTAGAGGTCTCAAGGAGAGGGTGTGGCAGAAGATCAACAGTTGGAAGAATTGTTTTCTGTCAGGAGTAGGGAATGAGGTGTTGATCAAGGCAGTTCTTCAAGCAATTCGCTCTTACACAATGAGTGTATTTAAGCTTCCCAAAAAGCTTTATAAGGAGATCAATATCATGTTATCTAAATTCTAGTGGGGTAATGGGATCCATTGGAGGAGTTGGGAAAAAATGGGGATAGCTAAGGGCAAGGGATGTTTGGGGTTTAGAGATTTGGCTAGTTTCAATTTAGCACTCCTTGCTAAACAGGCTTGGAAATTGTTACAAAGCCCCTACTCTTTGGTTGCAAAGATATTCAAAGAGAAATATTTCAAGAACACCTCTATCACAGAAGCTAAATTGGGGAATGCCCCTTCTCTGATATGGAGGAGTGTTTGGAATTCTTTTGGCTTATTGAAGGAGGGGCTGAGGTGGAAAGTTGGGGATGGTGCAAAAATCAACATATGGGGTCAAAAATGGTTGTTTTCCCCCTCAACCTTTTGTGTTCAATCCCCCATCTCAATCCTGGATGCAAATTCAAAAGTTAGAGAACTGATTGATGATGTTTCAAAGGATTGGAATGAAGGCCTAATCAAGTCTATTTTCAATAAAGAAGAAGTTGGATCATATTTGTAGTATCCCCATGAGCACTAGGGGTGTAGAGGACAAATTGATATGGGGTTCCTCGAGAAAAGGTGTTTTTTCAGTCAAAAGTGCATATTTTTTGGAAGAAAATAGAAAGAAGGTTGTGGTAGGAGAGTCTTCAAGGGAGGCTGAGATGGATAGCATGTGGAAGTCCATTTGGGAAATGAAAGTTCCTGGTAAGGTGAAGCTATTTATGTGGAAGGCAGGAAACAACCTTCTTGCTACTTGAGTTAACCTCTTTACAAAAAAAGTTATTAAGAACCCTTTATGCCCCATCTGTTTGAAAGAAGAGGAGACTGTCATGCATGTTCTCTGGCATTGCCTAGCAGCTAGTGATGTGTGGGCTAAGTCTCACAGAGCAACTTAGAAATGGGGTGCTATGGAGACTGATCTGCTTAAGCTTTGGGAAGATCTGGAAGGGAAGCTCAACAAAATTGAACTAGATGAAGTTATAGTCATTATGAGGGGTTTGTGGATGAGAAGGAACAATTTTATTTTTGACAACAAATTTCTTAATTCGAGTAGTATCATCAGATCTGCAAGAGTATCTCTGGAAGAATACCACTTAGCAGAGGAGGGGATAGCAGATTCAAGAAGAGGAGGGGACAGTAGAGTATAAGACATCCAGAAATGGTCACCACTAGGAGCAAATAGCTTTAAAGCTAACTGGGATGCAGCTTGTAATGTCAAACACAGGAAAATGGGAATAGGTGTCACTATTAGAGATGAAAATGGGGCAGTCAAAGCAGCATACTATGGAATCAGAGGTAATGTGAATCAACCAGAAATAGCAGAAGGATTTGCCCTTAGAAAAGCCATGGAACTTTGTGGAGACTTGGAACTCAACAAAGTGATATTCGAAGGAGATGCTCAAAACATTGTTAAAGCTGTTTATAGCCCAGATGAAGATTTATCATGCTTTGGTAGTATCATTGAAGATTCAAAGTTTTTTTTATCTGAGTGGTTCAATTGGGCAATTCAATATACTCACAGAAATACAAATACAGTAGCACACAGTTTGGCTAAGTTAGCTTTAAGATCAAATGTAGAGCAAGTATGGATAGAAGAGGTACCATTTTGTATTTTTTCCTGTTTGCAGAAAGACATGGAAGGTTTTGTAGACAATGTTCTATGATTGAATGAAAGAATGAGGTACTATTTTCAAAACAAAAAAAAAAAAAAAAACTAGTCTACCTTGAATTCCAATCAAAGTACTCCTCTCCCTCTCCCAAAATTTTGGCTATGTTTAGATGTTTAAAGTATTTTAAAATTTTGTAAATAATAGCGAAATGGTTCGAGAAATGATAATTTATTGAATTTTAAAAAATGAGAGAAAAAAATTAAATAAAAATATATTTTTAGAATAAGTATTATATTGGAATTTTTTAAAGTGAATAGATAAAGTTAAGAAATTATTTAAATGTAATTTTTTAATATTATTTTTGTTTTGAAATTTATAAAAATTGTATTGATTTAATATTAAGTTATCTGGTCGTGCACCATAGGATTCATGAAAAAAATGATATTTTTAATTTTGTTCTCTATTTTTTTCTATTCTATTTATAATTTGATTATGAAGTTGGTTAACACAAGTTTCTTCGATTATGAATTGTAACAAGTAAAATAAAGAGGAAAGAAGAAGAAGTGTAAAGATATGTTACACTTCCCAAAAAAAGATGATGTGGTTCAATAGAAATAAAGCTTCTAATTTTAAATTACAGATGCGGAGCAGTAGTCGTGGCTCTGCATTCTCACTCTTGGGTCTATTTTCTGTTAGAATTATTTAAAATGCACTTACGAGAAATTCATTATTAAAGATTTGTGTACTAACTTTGTTTCAGACATTTGGCACTGATAAAAAAAGAAAAGTTCTATTTGAAAGCTGGTGTGACACACTTTCATTTAATTGATATGGTAAGACTTGATTAGTTATAGAAATTTAAAATTATTTTATTTACAAATCAAGTATTGCGCACTGGGATAATTGTAAAAAAAAAAGAAAATACATTATATATAGATGCTTTGTGCAAACTGGGATTCAAGCCCCGAACAAATAGTGCCAAAAAAACCATATATTATGTAAAAGACGTGTTTCACATCACCGCACGGATAATTTGCAGCAATGAAGAGGCGGCGTTAGTTGTCTTGAATAGACTCTGATGCTTAAGTCGGTAACAATATGATAATAAGGGCACGTAAAATAAAGATGAAATGTTTATTATCTCTCATAAATTATTTATAGAGGAACATGGACGTAGTATATTCTTCGTGATCCCTTATGAACCAGGAGATGATATCTTCTGATTTGTAAGAATTATCTTTTTAAAAATGATTATGTATAACCGTAGGTCAGATCTCCAACTCTATGGGAGTTATCCGCCACATGGCCACGATGACAGGCTTAACTTTGGGCTTGCTTCTTAATGGTGGGCCAAGCAGGAATTTCTCCATAAAACTGCATCTTCACTCAGTACTGCAGACGTATTATCAAAGACTGAAAACTTGTTTATGTTAAGCTTCTAATGAAATGAAAATGATCTTATGCAAGCCACAAGCAATTTCTTTTAAGGCAATATTAAGGTTGATATGAGCACTTAAACTCATTAATTACTGTAAAAGATTATTTACATGATCGATTGGTCTGATTGATAAAAAGATTCTCAATAAACTGGAATGCTAATGATTTGCTCAAAATGGGCTGATCAAATTGCAGTTTGCCAGTATAATGTTGGACTTTGTGCCTTGCAAGTTGAATCCTCAATCCATGGAATCCAAAATTGACCCGCAAAGGTCTTCAAGGAAACGAGAATCATGATATTCTCACGCAATCTTCGCATGTGAAACCGTTTCGTACAAAACCGACAGATTTCCCCACGTGGCACGACACCCACCAAACTGGGAATCCGTCCAGGTGGGTGGAGTGGAGAATACTGCAAAATAATAAAAGAATCTGTTTTGATTTTCTGTTGCCTTTTGTGTTGGAGAATTTTGGACCTTAGATTTTTGTCTGGTTAAGGTTGTTCAAACTTCACGGTACTTCGAATCCAACGTTTTCCCCGCACTTTCCTTGCACACAAAATCTTTCCTTCTCTTGAAGACGTTCCTGCTTAAGATTCAGTTCCTTCACTCCATTAATCTCTGACTAGATACGACAATCTCCAATTTTATAGCACACCCAACTGCGCTTTCTTGGTTTTCCTTAGTGGGTATCTCCGATTTTCTTGAATTACGACTTGGCAGATTGAATTCTGGATAGCTGTGATCTGGGTATATTTCTTGGAAGCTCAATTTTTAACGATTAGCTTGTGTGTGAGTGAAAGAGAGGATGGTGGTAGCTTTATCCGTTGTGGGTTCGTCTGTGGTTGACTCGCATACTAGCCCTTGTTTGTGTTTGGATGCACTGCCTTCAGCTATTATGAACGTCAAGAGTGGTGGAGATTTGGTTTGTCTTAGAAATTCAATGACCAGGAAGCAATTTCGGAAACCGGTGTCCGTGGAGTTGAGCAGTTCATTCATTGGTTCCAGGCGTGAGTTGAGGGTCTCGAGGAAAGCGCTTTCGAGTATCGTTAATCGGAGTTCGAGGAAGCACCGGAAGGGTCGGAAATTGGTGATCGTCAACGAGTTCGCCGGCCAGTACGAAGAAAATTTTGAGGATGTTAAAACGGTGAGAGAATTGGTTTGGATTTAACATTTTTTTATGAAGTTTGTTCAATAGATTGTGGTAGTACTCATTGTTCATATTCTTGACATATCATTTACTTATATAATACAATTAGCTAAAAGTTGGCATATTGGCATCTAGAGGGAATTGGTGGAATGGTGCTTTCTGTTTCTATGTATGGTTGAATAAAGGGTACCTAATTCTACAAGTGTTTCCGATGAGGATAGTATGCCTTCCGTTTTGTTTTGGTCCTTTTTATTTTTCCCTTCTCTGTATATAGAGTTGGAGAGTGTGGCAGTGTGTGCACTGCCATTCTCAATTTGAATAAAAAGGGTATCAAATTGAATAAATGGTACCTAATTCAGTTCCTGTTTCTTTTCGTAGATAAGATGAGATGAGTATTAAAAATTGAATAAAATATTATTATAATATATTATTTTTAATATTATTTTTGTTTTGAAATTTAAAAAAAATGAATTGTTTATTTTATTTTGTATGAGAATTTAGAAAATTTGTAATGATTAGATGAGATGAGATGAGTTGAAAATGATTGTGAAAACAAACGAGGCATAAATTTGATTCCTCCAGGCATGTGTGTGCACTAACAATTGAAATTTGATTCCTCCATTAGTCATCTAAAAATTTGAGAGGGAGAGAGAGAGAGAGAGAGAGAGAGAGAGAGAATTCCTCGGGACATCTTAGATGGTAAGATTTTCACTTCCTACGATATCAATCTTTGAAAAGTTTTATTTGAATGTTATTCGTAATCTTCATGAACTCATAGTAGTTGCAACTTCTTAGTAACTCCATAAGTTAGAACTTGAAGTATGGAGCTCAAGCATATCATGGTTGTGCTATTGGCTCAAAAAAAACTTTTTAACTAGAAGCCGAATACTAAAGAAATTAAAATTCGTGAATGGAAGTGTTAATTATGTCGAATCGATGGAAGTTTCCCGTTTCCCTCGCAATATCTATCCCTCCCTAGTCATGAGATTTGAGTGTCTCAGTAGATTTGAAGCAGCAGTACTGTATAGCTGAAACTTGATTGTGAAATAATTAGTTAATTCTATATGGAAAGGATGGAAAAGGGAAGATAAGGCCACAGATGATGAATGGGAGGATTGGGGGACATGAGGTTTTAAAGCAAAGTCGTCATTTCCCTGCATATCTTTTAATCCTAAAGCTAACTTGTTCAGAGGCATGCTACCACGGATCCCATATTCACACAAACGTGTTCATTTATAGTTCTAAGAAATATATTTTAAGCTTTTTAATAAAAGAGCAGCTTCTGCTTTATTTTTAGCCATTCGGATACAATAAGCATGAATATTGTGCACAGCACAATATCAGTACTTATTTGATACAGAATTCTATATTAATCATGCTTTTAACCTTATATTCTGATTTTTTTAGATTAAAATTTCTCATCATCCTTTGATAATATGCAAATCAACACCTCTTCACTGAAGGTTTTTACATCCTGCCCTAGTTTTTTCCAATCTTTAATTTGGAAGACTTTCCTTGATTATGGCCGGGGCATTGGCCATTTTTGGAATAGGCTGGCAACTGTATGCATCACAAATCATTGAAACACCTACTATCTAAACTATTCAAGTATTTTCATAGTTGCTATATGAAGCTATCAAGGAAATGGATAATATAACAATAGATTCCTTTCCCAATTAGCACTTCTGATGTCTTTATATAACCTTTTTAAGTATATAGTAAAACAAGCAAATTTAGACTATGGAGGTGCTCTGTCCCTTCCAAAGAATACGAGTGTTAACTGATTCTTGCTAAGCATCCAAACATGAAATTAATTTATCTTCTGAAAACCTTCATATTAATTTTATCCATTCATTATAAAAATCATAACCTGTAATGTATTACAGCTAAAAACATTCTGTTTGTAATTATTTTATCTTTTGAAAACCTTCATAATACTTTTATCCATTAATTATAAAAATCAGAACCTGCAATGTACTACAGCTAACAAAATGTCTGTCTGCAGCAAATCCTCAACTATTTCACATACAAGGCTGTGAGGACTGTTCTTAACCAGCTGTATGAGATGAATCCAACGCAATATAGGTGGTTTTACGAGTAAGTTGGATCTTCAACTCCATTCTATACCATTATTCTACATTTTACATCTTCCTGTTGGTTATAACAAACTGCAGCGATATATGATGTGGCGTCTTACTTAGATGCTGGAGAAAGTTTTTCAGCCCTTGTCTTCATATCGAACTTTTGCATCAACTAGAACTGAAATGGGTTTATGTTGTTAGCTGGTCTCTGTAAGAATATAAGCAGTAGTTCAAGCTTTTGGTTTTTGATGCTCCAACACGATGTATAAAGCATGCGTGTCTGAAATTTGGGAACCCCTTTTTCTGTTCTGGGATTGTAAATGATCTGACGTGTTTGTAGAACACAAACTGGACCATAATTCCCGTCAAGTCAACTCTGTCCTCCCAGATTAACCTACCTAGGTTATTAATAACAAGAAACGCTCATTTATCTTTATATGTAAGTGCAGCAGCAATGCATTGTAGATGGCTCTAGAGTTTCCGATTCTCCAACCTACATCTGAATAGACGTGTTTAAATATATGTAGGTTATGGTAATAATTCTTCCATTTAAAGTCTTGCTTCTTTTTTTCACTTGGACAGTTTTGTTGCAACAAATCAGCCCGGTGATGGAAAACGTTTCGTCCGTACACTTGTAAAGGTAGGTTTTGCCCTTCTATTGTTTAGTTTATGTGTAGAAAAAAGCTTATCAAAAAAGTTTAATGAAAACTTGTCCAATAGTTTCTAATATGCAGAAAAGTAAACATTTCATTTTATATGTTATATTGGACTTGATAGAGTAAATCATCCACTTTTGTGTAACTTAAGAAAACCATTTCTTGTTTTGGTGTCATTTATCTGAAAACTACAACAAATCCAGTTTTCATTTGCTACATATATTGTGCAAAATATCAAGTTTTAATGGTATATCCATTGCTTTATATTTTACCAAATTTAAAATATGTTTGAAATCGTGTACAAGTTTTCTAATGACAGGAGAGGCAAGAGCTTGCTGAGAGAGTCATGGTAACCCGGCTTCACCTATATGGTAAATGGATCAAGGTGTGGAATTTGAAATTGTTCTCAATTTTTTTCTCAAACCTGCAAAGTACCTACAAGCCACAAAAAAAAGTTAAATAATCTGAAAACCAACTCTTCTTTTCTCTCATTGTGATGTAGAAATGTAATCATGCTGAAATATACCAAGAGATCTCGGATGAAAACTTGGAGTTGATGCGTGAACGTCTCATACAGACTGTGATATGGCCCTCGGACGACACAAGCACAGAGAAGATTGGCTGAAAACTTGCAACTGCATATACCTTGTTTTTTCTTATCTTCCCTCTATTGTCTCTAGCCTAGATGTAATTTCTCTATTGTCAAGGTCCCATGAATCTCATGTATATCATTTTACAAGGAACTAATAAAATGCCACATTCGGTGGTTTGCATACATGAAATACCAGCTCACAATTTAGAGAGCTTGAAGGAAAATGAACTGGTTTTTCTCTCTATTGAATTCAGCTGCAACTTTAAGTTAATTCATTTGACTGCAATTGTATCCTTGGAAGAAAATTATAATGTTGGTTGTGTTGTGAAATGTTGTGCAAAACACACATAGCAACGATGGCAAATAAAATAAAAGTAATCACAATCAAGTACACGGCGCACAATATGCAGGAATTAAGGTGTGAAGATGCTGGAAAAACACTTTCTTTCCTCAGATTAGCATAAGGTAGTCAGTTTCTCTTTCCAGGTGACTGAGGTTCAAATGTAAGTGGGGAGAAATGAATTGCAATTACTTCGAGTATAAAAGAACAGGCCCTGTCGTTAGCTTGAGGAAGGAATTGATACATTGCCACATTATTATGAGACTCATTTCCACATTTTTTTTTTCAAGGAAAATAAAATAACTAATTATATAAAGAGAAATAATCAAGAGAGGTTGAAGGTCTCCATCAAATACTACAAAGTAACATATTCAACTAGAGCAATTAAAATAACAACAAATCAAGAATTGAACTAAATAAAGGAATAGTGTGATCCTGTAAATTCTCGTTTGGTTATGTAATTCAGATGAGATGATATGAGATATTTTATTGAAAGTTGAATAAAATATTATTAAAATATAATTTTTATTTTAAAAAAATTAAATTTTTTATTATATTTTACATAAAAATTTAAAAAAATTATAATAATCATATAAAACAAGATGAAATGACTGTCATAAAAATGGTTGTTGGATCAATTAAATGCTCATTTTGCTTTGAAACATTTATTACAGGAAGAATCCTCACTAGGAAGATGTGCATTAAATTTATGCTTGAGGGTGATGGTTGAAAATCTTTGATCTCATGTCTTTTGTATTTTTGAATGAGAGTGATACAAATATAAAATAATTACATAAAATTAAATTTACAAAGTGATGTAGTTTTATATAATTCATTAGATCTATTTTACGAACAAATTATATCAAGTCACGATAATTTATAAATTTACTTTTATAATTTATTTATAATTAAAGTATTTCTCATTTAGAATAGAGATAAGTGAGGCCACTCCCAACAAAACATAGAACTAATTAATGAACTCACAAAAGGAGAGAGAGCTCAAAGGTACTGGTAGATTACTCTGAAACACTAACACAAAATATCAATGAAGTACATGGAGGAAACCCTGAGATCTACCAGTTGGATGTGTGAGAGGTTGAGGCTGTGAATGGTGGGTTTTCTACTTTCCTTGAGCTCCATTTGGGTGATAAGAAGGTGGGGTGACACGTAGAAGATAGTGACAGCAGGAGGAGCATATCCTACAAATCAGAGTAAACCTAAAAATGCACGAAAAAAGAAATGAAAAAGGGCTGTCTTCTGACGAAGTGGGGGAAGAAAGGAGGAATCGAAGCTGCCCCATTTATCCCAACAGAGTTAAGAGAGGGGGACAGCTAATGAATGTTTCTCTTTCACGAGAGCTCTATTCGTTAAAAAGATAAGGCAGTTGGGAAGATAGAAGATATTAAGATGAATTTATTTCAATTTATTTTAAGTTGAGTTTAACATTTAAATATATAACTCTTAAATTTTAAATATCACTTAACTCAAAATCTCTTTATATATGAGACTCATAATCTTTTTCAACTCAACACATATTTACATGTAAGACCTATAACTTTTTTCAACTTTCTATAAATACATCTAAATCCATCTTAAATGGACTTTACAAAACTCATCTCACCATCTCACCATATTACTATTTATAAAGAATTCAATCCAATTCAATATCTAAACAGGACATAAGTAAACACCTTTCTAGAGCGTTCAACGCCAATACTCATTCCCACCGGCAATATTGTTGAGCACATACATTCCCTACATGAAAAGTTGAAAACAATGTGGGAAAGCCATCCTAATAATGATAATGATGAAGAGGATATATATATATTTATAAGTCTTATTTTTCATGCATCTAACAAATTGTTGATATAGAAGTTTGAAAAACATTACTCTGCCGCTCCAATTATATCGCTTAGTTTAACTGTTCGGTATTATTATTTTTTTATTTAATGATGAAGAAAATGATTTTAAATGTATTGATGCATTTTTTTATTTTTTAAAAATATTTTAAAAAAATAAAAACACAAAAAATAAAGTGCGGTCAAACCGAGCTTACTACTTCGACTCATAGAAGTTTTTCCACATCAATTATACAAAAAATATTGGTATTTTAATTTTTTTTAAATTATAATAAGTCTCATTATAAATGATGTATTAATACACCGACTTATACGTAACAAAACTTGATTATTACGGTGATGGAAGCCAATTAACTCGATATAAATTTAAATGATTCGAAACCAAACAATCATATTGTTACGACTTGGGTTGGTCTATAAACAATCATACTGTTTTTTTAGTTTAAAACAAACCATCATACTGTTAAAGCCCATACTTTTATAATTTTATTTTTCATACCATATTTTTTTAAGAAATTACAAATGAAAATACTGGTGATACCTCAAACCCCACATGGTCCACCGCTTCGTCCGGTCACCTAACACCGACTTCACCTCACCTACTCCACTCTGGACTCTCTCCCCTCAGCCGGTTCCCCACGCCGAGGTTCAACACTCTTTCACCTCTCTCTATGTGGCTTCGTCTCCATAAAGTTCAATTTTATTCCGAATTTCTTTTCACATTGATTTCGGTTCCCCCCCTCTCTCTGCGCTTTAGTGGCCATGGCGATAGAGATACTTCACTCCTCGTCGTCGTCGCGCGCTTTCTCTTATGCTTCCTCTGCTTCTCGTCGTCCACTTTTGAAGGCGTCACTGGCCTTTGCCTTTGCTTTCCGTCTCTTCTTCTCGCATCGATGAGCGAATGCGTGTCACGGATTTCCGTACTGTTTGCTCAGGACTTTTGATCTTTTGAGTTCATTCCCAACTCATGGCCTTCAAATCTGTAAGTTTTCTCTTCGTTTCTTTTGCTTATTATGCAAGCATTTGCATACTGTGTCTTGTTGATTTTTTATGCTTTTCTCTTTTGGGTTTATGTTTCTGGTTTGAACTGGTTCGTTGTTATTTATTGTTTTTGTCCTACGTACCATTTTCTTTCTTTCTCATTCCTTTCCTATATTTTCTCCTCGAGCAAAAGGAGCAGAGTTTTGCAATTTTCGCCTTCAAGATTTTTTAAATGCCATGTGCATTTCCTTTTGTAGGGTTCAAAAGAAATGTTTCATTTCGTATTTACTTCTTTTCACCCAGACTTTATGCATTTTTGTAATATTTGTCCTCCTTATTCTAAGTGAAATTTAATATCGCAATGAGGGTTTTCTCGAGGTCCGATCCGGAAGATAAATGCATTTGGAGTCTGAATCCGGGTTATCACTTTCCATGTCCATACATCAAGATTTTGGGATAATCTTTCTTTACCATGTTTGTAATCTGCCCCCTTTTTATCGTATCTAAGGGATATATACGCTCTACATTATCTTCCTTGACCCTTGTCTTTCGTTCAGTCCATTCCCATCGCTTTCCAATGTTTTGGTAAGTCTCTCTATTCACGTCCTTTCAAATGGTGGTTGGGTTGTTTCCTTGCTTTTCTTTGTTTTCAATTTATTACTTTATATGCCTGGTTTGGGCTACACAGTTCATCGTTTGAAGTGGGTATCTTTTAATTTAACTTATCTTTGTTTTTTCCCCGGAGGATTGATGCTAGGAATCGGGGTTTATATTAGTATATGATTCTTAGTTGTTTTCCCTACGTTTATTCTTATAAATTAGAATTTGATTCTTTGTAGATTGGGCGTCTTTTGGATTTTTTTGGCTGCTAATTAAAGCATGTGTGCTGGTCCGGAGCATTTAAATCTCCAACTGGCTCCGCCTCCTTCCTCAGAAAGCAGATCTTTGACTAAAGCTATGAATAATCCAATCGGAACAGTTAAATCTGAGCTTTCTTTCTCCATTTTACTTGAGCTTGCAGCAGATAATGACGTAGAGGGTTTCAAGAAATCTATCTGTAATGATTCTGTGATCACCGAGACTGGACTATGGTATGGTCGTCAGGAGTTTTTAAAGAGCATGGTTCTTGAGCATAGAACCCCATTAATGGTCGCTGCTAAATATGGTAGCGTTGATGTTGTGAAATTAATTCTTGCTCTTCCCGAAGCAGATGTAAATCTCTCCAGCAATGCAGATAAAAGCACTGCACTTCACTGTGCTGCTTCTGGTGGATCTGTTGGTGCCGTGGTTGTTGTGAAGTTGCTATTATGTGCTGGTGCTGAGCCTAATGTTACTGATGCCTACGGGCGTCGCCCAAGCGATGTTATTGTTGCTCCACCGAATCTATCCAATTTGAAGGTTGCCCTTGAAGAGCTTTTAAGAAATGATTATCCTGCTTGTCAGGAGGATCCACATGTTTCTACTGTTGATTTGAGATCCAATTCTATGCCCCTCCCGGCATCCCCAGAAAAGGGTTCCTTCTTTGTCTCAAATTCCATATTGTCTCCTGTAAATTGTAAGCCTAATAGCGCAAATGTTGGTTCTTTCCCAGAGAAGAAAGAATACCCGATTGACCCATCTCTTCCTGACCTCAAGAGTAGCATTTATGCTACTGATGAGTTTCGAATGTTCTCATTCAAAATCCGACCTTGTTCCCGAGCTTATTCCCATGATTGGACTGAGTGTCCTTTTGTTCATCCAGGTGAGAATGCCAGGAGAAGAGACCCGAAGAAGTATCATTACAGTTGTGTGCCATGCCCAGAGTTTCGAAAGGGAACTTGTAGACGAGGAGATTTGTGCGAATACGCTCATGGGGTGTTTGAGTGTTGGCTGCACCCAGCACAATATAGAACTCGACTTTGCAAGGATGGCATGAGCTGCATGCGAAGGGTTTGCTTCTTCGCCCACAAGCATGAGGAACTGCGACTGCTGTATGCATCTTCTGGATCCGCACTATCTTCTCCTCGATCAGCTACCTCTGCTGCCACTGTCATGGATATGGCAGCAGCCTTGAACATGTTTCCTAGCTCCCCCTCAGTGGGGTCTGCCATGTCACTTTCTCCTTTTTCTCCGTCTCTGTCTCCTTCTGGTAATGGTGTTTCACAAATGTCCATGGCCTGGCCCCAGCAGAACATCCCCACCTTGCATCTTCCAGGCAGCAATCTGCAAATGAGTCGTCTGAGATCTTCTCTCAATGCAAGAGACATCTCCGCAGAGTTAAGGTTTTTGCAGGATTTTGAAATGCAACAACAGCCGCTCCTGAATGATTTCTCCTGTTCGTCTCAAGCTCATATTCGTATTTCTCCCGGGAATCTTTCTTTCCATTCAAAAACCTTGAGCCCCTCAAATCTAGATGAGCTCTTCTCCGCGGAGGTCTCATCTCCACGATATTCTGATCAACATGCAGCTTCAGCTGTTTTCTCTCCATCACATAAATCGGCACTTAATCAATTTCAGCAGCAGAGCAGCATGTTATCTCCAATTAAAACTAATGTGCTCCCTGCCCAGAATATTGATCATCCTCACTTGCAGGCTTCATTTGGTGTTTCCTCTCCACGGATGATTTCACCTTGGAGCATTGAGCCGCTGTCCCCAATGGGCTCTCGGGTATCTGCATTTTCTCATCTCGAGAAGCATCAGCTACAATTGCGCAGCTTCAGCTCACGGGATCTTGGATCCAACCTACCATGTGATCTGGGATCTAACAGCCTTGTTGGCTCCCCCAGGCATTCTTGGTCAAAATGGGAGTCCCACAATGGGAAAGTAGATTGGTCTGTTCAAGGAGATGAATTAGCAGGGTTACGCAAGTCATGTTCAATTGGACGTAACAGAGAGGAGCCTGATGTATCATGGGTTCAATCTCTGGTTAAAGAATTACCAACTGAAAACACAGAAAATGCAGCCACCCCGGTTTCTGGCACAGCACTGTCTGTTGAGGGTTCTGATTCTAAGCACCAGACTGAATCCAGTGATCAGACTGTTTCGGGACCATGGCTCGAGCAGTTGCAAATTGATCGGATTGCTGCTTAGTGAAAATGAAATTATTTTTACTGAGCTTGAGGTAGTTAAAACTCAACCATTAATTCTTTTAGTTGGTTGGTAACGTGGGAGGTAAGCAGGTTATAGCAACAATTGAAGGAAAAGGAAAGACAGTCAGGATAAATATTATTCGGTCACCATTTATTGTGATTACAGAAGTCATGAAGGGATGAGAATCCTTAATCTGGGTTATTTTGCGAAGACCAAGCCCTGGTTAAGTAATTCTCTCCCCATAGTTATCATAACCTAGGTCTTTTTTTTTTCCCCCCATAAAATTATTTTGTTTTTATAAAAGGTTACCTGTTTCATTGGTAAGTGAAGCATTGGGATTGGTGTCCCCTTTTCTTTTATTCCTTTTTTCATACTGTATTTTGTAATGGGTTTGAGGGGGAAGGTATTTTTTTTCTTTGCATGAGATTTGTTATGCTGTATCTAGGTCTGTTGGGAGACGAAAAAAATACAAGGAAGAACAAAAATGGTGTTGCTGATGTGGTCCGTATATGGATGAATTATTTTGGGAGAAGATAGTGACAGGATGTAGGGCATTTGGTTCTTTGATGATGGAACCTTATATTATCACTTATTATCGTCAAAATTGTAGTGTCAATATCGTATTTTTCTTTTATATTATTTTTCTATATTTCTGTGCCATCTTCGATTGCCACTGCTTTTACCTTTCTTCTCTTCTTTTTATTTGTTTGTTTTTATATTTGAAAGCGTGGGAATCTGCTATGAGGTGGATCCCAATGGTGGGTTGGGATGTTTGATTGGGGAGGTGGAAAGAATTTTTATTTGGATTCTTTCCAATCTTTTTCGAGAAGATCAGGTGTGAGGATGGGGAATATATAATCCTATGAAGATGAGATGTGATGTGGAACCTACTTTTGTGGCCTTGGGGGCTTTAAGGTATCTAGTACCTGATATGATGCCACCCCACTAATTCCTCTAGTTGTTGGGTCTTTATTGGAGTGGATGAAAAGCCTTTCTGCTTTGATGGATGGTATTGATGTTTATTGAGCAAGTGTGTCTGTGTCATAATATATATGTATGTATGTATGTATGTGTATATGTATGTATGTGTATGTAGTGTGTGGGTATGGGTGTGTTTATCCTATTGATGAATTTCCAGATAAAGTTCCATTTTATGCCTTTATCACACCAAAAATGGTTTTGCTGTCTTGAGGGTTTAAACATTCCGTAGTCAAGAAGTTCAAAGTTGAGGTAGAATGCAGTCGAATTTTTTTTCCCTGCTCTATGATAATGGTGGATTACATACATGCATAGAGGATTTTTTTTTTTTTTTTTTTTTCTAAGCAAGTATATCATAGACAAACTAGATATCATAGACAAACTAAGGAGCTACAAGATACAAGATTTAATGGAGTGGTAGTCTCCAATAATCATCCCAAAATCAGCAAATACAACACAAGCAAAATAATAAAAAAAAAAAAGGGATTTGGAGCCAGAAGTTTGACTCCTACCCATTTCTCACAAGGGAAAGCTCGTTGAAGTGGTTTTTACATAGTCTGATAAACAAGTTATAAAACTATTGCTAGAAGCCGCAGTGAAATGATGTGTGTTGCATTTTGCTGGGCTGGATTGGCTGAAGTAGACTTTCACGACTACTTTATCTTAATCTTTGATTAGGAAAAGTCGAAACATAGGAAAATAGCAATGGAAAAATGAGTCAATCGCCGACGAAAGACCGCCACTGGCTGTAGAGGTGTGTGTAGCTCACACGGCACCCATTGGTAGTAAAGTAAAGGTCGAATCTAATAGATTTGAAGCCGTTGACCCCGATTGCACTGCGTGCGGCGGCAAAAGACCTCCCCTGGTGCGGCGTGTGAGACTTGCGTGCAGTGTGAACCGCACGTGAGACATACGCGCCGCTCTTTTGGTTAGTTTTCTTCTGCCGTCTAACAGATCGGTATCTGGAGAATCTAACGTTGGAGCGTGTGGAGATTGTAGGAGGCCGGTGGACAACATATCGACACATTTCGATACAATGGGGGGAAACTAAAAGAAAACAAAAAAAAAAAACTTTGGACAGATCTGGCAAAGGCCAAACAGGGGTAGGGAGGGTGGAGCCAACTCTCCACCCCCCCTTTGGCCGAAGTAATGGGGGTTATACCAAAAATGATGGTGGGAGGATATATTGCTTGGAGAGAGAAATGAGAAGTCGATTCTGACTGTGTAGTTTACTGCATTACATGCATGGAGTTGAAACCACTTAATAGGGATTCGTATTAGGAGACTTCTAGCAATTTACAAAGTAGACTAGGATTGGGATCAACAATTTTTTACACGATTTGGAAATTCGATATGAATCCAATAGGAAATTAGCAAGAAGGTCTATATAGTTTGAATCGTTTAATTAAAGGATTCAAATTGGGGTAAATTGGGGTGAACTTATAAGAATATGATTTAATGCAGACTTAGTGCATGTTTGGGATTGCAATGAGAAATGGGCTTATAACTTATAGCTTATGTAATAAATTCATTATTAAAAAGTTATTTATTGTTTGGAAACCGGATGTTTTTCAAACATGTTACATTCGTTTGAAAACAAATTAAAAAAGTGTTTTGAGATAGAAATAATGATCATTTGATTTTTTAAAGATTGTGATAATATCCTTAAAAGTTTGAAAGTTGTAATTACCTGAAAGTTATATGGGTATTTTTGCCTATTGACAGTCTTTTTAAAATTTGAACTACATTCCAAACTATTTAAAAAAACACGTTTAAGGAAAAACATCTAAAAATAAAAATTGATGTTTTTGCTCAAACATACTTTTTAACTTATTTGATATTAAAAAGTATTTTAATATCTAATATCCAAACAATCTAATTTTTCCATTAGAGAACTTTTAAAACTATTTAAACACTTTTTAAGATTTCTAAAACAATTCCAAACAAGCCCTTAATGGAGTTGGTAATTTTTATTACAACTCGAGAGTCCATTAACTCAACACAAATTACCAAATTAGGGCTTAGGGATCTTTTCATTTTTATTTATATTTTTAGATGTTTTTAATTAATAAATAGAAATTATCTTATTACTTATGTTCCACCTATATTAACGAACTTATTCAACAAATGGGTAGGTGACAAAAAACACTGACCGGCTAGAATGGTGGGCTGAATTTTTTTTTTTTTTTTTTTTTATTTTAGTCTGATTATTGCCCAATGCACTTCTCTTGCCCTATGCCACCAGTTGACAATAAGATGATAATCAATTTCAACTTCCATCTTAAATGCATTTTGCCACATACTCTTAACCCATCTTGACTCCAACCATTGTGTTTGAATCTATTTCATAATGAGAAGAGAAACCAATAATCAAATCCCATTTTGGTTAATACATTTACTTGTAAATAGTGTAATTATTTGTTAAATGGTTGAACTCGTTGATAATGATATGATTAACTCTTTTGTTTGAACATGATCATAGAAACCTCTAAGTCAAAGAATATTGTAGATGGCTCTTAAAGTTAAAACATGAATCAAAATGATTACCGGTTGGTTTGGTTCCGATTTCAACCGTGTTCAAACTAGTAAACCGACTGATATATATAATATTTTACTCTAATACAAAATACCATTTGAGTTAAGTGAGTTAAATAGCGTCGTTTTACACCTATATTTTAGAAAATAAAAAATGACATTGTTTGGTTTAATATATTGTTTAGCTAGTTTATGTAATGTATATCCTTTACGTCACATATTAAATTATGTACACGTTTGGCTAAGTCATTAAAATAATACTTTAATAATTTGTTATTATTTCCTTATTAAGCTATCCAATAGTCATATTTTTAACATCCAATATAACGTAATCTTATATGAATTTTTTTTATTTAATATCATTTATTTTATTAGTAGTTTTTATCTAATCATCATTTGATCTAACAACAATTTTAATTTGAAGGTTAATGTCTAGATTAATATCTAATAGTGTTCAATTATTATATATATGAATAAAATCACCTATTTTTCTAATCAATTATAAAGTTAAATAATACAATATAATATGTTGAAAAATTCTATTTAGCATCCTACACTACACACATGCAAAGGGAAAACAATAAAAAGATAAAAAATGAAAACCCAATGTGTGGTATATGACAGTTGAGTAGAAGAACTCTAATATGTTTTAGCTTCAGTAATGTAAAAAATAATGTACTATGTTGGCCAACAATTGAGTAATCGCGAGACAACTTTCATAACCAAACGGCACTGCTTTAAGAAGCCCAATTTGTAACTTCTAACCAAGGCAATTTCTCATTATGGTGACCACGTCCACTAGGCTTAGCATGATAACTACAATGTGCGTGCTGAAAAGAGATTTTTTGAATTGGAATACGATACTCATAGCTTAAATTATCACCAAAATACATATACCATATTGTCCCAATTTGATTAAGATAGTGGCTTGTTGTTGTAGAAGAGCCACAACTGGCATCTAGGCTATTGCAGCTTTGTTTAGTAGTATGGGAGAACAGTTCTAGAAGAGAAATTCATTTATCTTCTCTCATACGCAACCTAACTACTTTCTGACTTTGTATAATGCGTCATATGTTGTCCTTTCGGTTGTAAGTGGCCCCTACAGATATAAGTTATTTGATTATTTTGAGCCAGAAAAAGCTATCAGCTTACTTTAGAACATTGGTATTGCTTTCTAAATTTATAAATAAAGTTTAGCTAGAAATGTCATCTTAGCTTATTTATCTAATGCATTTTCTATACATCACATATTAGATTTCGTTTGGCAAAGTCATTAAAATAATATTTTATTTATTTGTTATTATTTCATTATTTAGCATATCCAATAGTTATAGTTTTAAAGTCCAATACTCATATTTTTAATTTTATCTAAACATTTTTTTTATTTAATATCTTCTTATCTATAAATGATTTTAATCTGATAGTGAAAATCTAGATTAATATCTAATGGTATTCAATTATTGAATATATATGAATAAATTCACCTATTTTTCCAGACAATTATAAAGTCACATACTAAAATATAATATGTTTTAGCTACAGTAATGTAGAAAATAATGTAATAAGTTGGCCAACATTTGAGTAATCTCATGCAAGGCAATTTGCATAACCGAATGTCACTACTCTAAGAGGTCCAATATGTAATTTCTCACCAAGGCAATTTCTAATTATGGTGACTAAAACCACCAGGCTTACCATGATGGCTACAACGTGCGTGTCGAAAAAAGTTTTTTCGAATTGGGATATGATACCCATAGCTAAAACTAAGGGTGAAAGTCAGTCGATCTAGATCGAAAAAATCGATCGGACCAATCCGAGACCAAGACCGGTCGGTCTCGGTCCCTGAAATAGAGGATCGAGACTTTTCGGTTCGGTTTCGATCCAGGGGTTTCCCACCCTGGACTGAACGAATTTAAAAATATATATTATTTATATAATAATTGTATAATTAATTATGTAACTTTCATCTAACCTATCACTATTAAAAATATAAAACTTTAAATATGTTATTAACAAATTAATATTCTATCAATTAACTAATGTATAATATCAATTAACTAATTATATAGTAATTTTATAGGTTAAGAATGTAATTTTCATCTAATTTATTATCATTGACCATATAAAATAATTTTTTATTGAGTTAGTTACATAATCCACATTAATAATTTACTTAATTTTTATTTATTATTTTAAATCAATTTTTTATGGCTTTATTTAAAAAAAAAGAATAAAAATAATCATTAGGCCAGACCGACTGGACCGATAGTTACTGGTCTGATCCTTACGGATGTTTGGTCTGGTCTGGTCCGGGGAAAATGAAGGTCCAAAAATTTCAGTCCATCACCTCCAGACTAGACTAGATTGATTTACACCCCTAACCGAAACTATGACCAAAATACGTGAACAAAATCATCCCAATTTGACTTAGGTAGTGTCTTAGATTGTTGTACAAGATCCACTGCAAATATCTCGACTGTTACGGCTTAATTTGGTAGTAGGTGGGAAACTTCTAGATAAGAATTTTATCTATCTCGTCACTTGTCAGAACCTCTTTGCTGACTTGGTAAAGTGCGTTATGTGTTGTCCTTTCAACTGTCAGTGTCCCTTCCAGCTATCAATTATCTGAATATTTTGAACCAAAGAAATCATGTGTTGAGGGCATTGGCATTGCTTTCTAAATTTGTAAATAAAATTAAGTTAGAAATGTCATCTTAGCTAGTTTATGTAATACACATCTTATACATCAAATATTAGATTATGTACATGTTTGGTTAAGTCATTAAAATAATATTTTAATAATTTGTTATTATTTCCTTATTGAGCATATCCTACATTCATATTTTTAACATCCAATAGTCATATTTGTAATTTTATATGAACATATTTTTATTTAATATCATTTTTATTGGTAGTTTTTATCTTCTGATCTAACAACAATTTTAATCTGATTGTTAAAATATAGATTAATATCTTATGGTGTTCAATTTTTAGATATATGAACAAAGTCACATATTTTTTCCCATCAATTATAAATCCAAATACTACAATATAATATG
This sequence comes from Juglans microcarpa x Juglans regia, assembly GCF_004785595.1. Classification (NCBI taxonomy): domain Eukaryota; kingdom Viridiplantae; phylum Streptophyta; class Magnoliopsida; order Fagales; family Juglandaceae; genus Juglans; species Juglans microcarpa x Juglans regia. The sequence continues at coordinate 20,221,825 of NC_054607.1, read as the reverse complement.
TTGAAAATTTTTATTCAACAACAAACACCACATACATGTTGATGGAAAAAAATAAAAAGATAAAAAAATAAAAACCTAATGTGAGGTGTATGGCTGTTGAATAGAAGAACTCTAATATGTTTTAATTACAGTAATGTAAAAAATAATGTAATATGTTGCCCAACAATTGTGCAATCTCGAGTGAGGCAATTTTCATAACCCAATGTCACTGCTTCAAGAAGTCCAATATATGGTTTCTCACCAAAGCATTTTCTCATCATAGTGACCACGCCCACCAGGTTAGCGTGATGACCACAACGTGTGTGCCGAAAAGAGATTTCTCGAATGGGGGTACTATATCTTTAGATAAAATTATCCCAAAAATAACTGTACCATATTGTCCCAATTTGATTAGGGTAATGGCTCTGATTGTTGTGGAAGAGTCACAATTTACATCTAGGTTATTGTGGTTTAGTTGGGTGGTATTGAGAAAAAAGTTCTAGATGAAAAATTCATCTATTTCCTCTCATACGCAACCTTGCTACTTTTGGACCCTGTAAAATATGTCATGTGTTATCCTTTCAACTGTTAGTGTCCACTACAACTGTCAGTTATTTGAATAATTTGAGTAAAAAAATGCCATCAGCTTACTTTAAAGCATTGATATTACTTTCTAAATTTGTAAAACTTTAGAGCTTTATGGCATTGCTATTGTTTTCTAAAAATGTCATCTTACCTCATTTATGTAATGCACACCATATACATCACATATTAGATTATTTACTCGTTTGGTTATGTCATTAAAATAATATTTTAATAATTTGTTATTATTTCTTTATTGAGCATATCCAACATTCATATTTTTAACATCCAATAATCATATTTGTAATTTTATATAAATTTTTTTTATTTAATATCATTTCTTTTATTGGTAGTTTTTATCTAATAATATTCTCGTCTTACAACAATTTTAATCTAATGGTTAAAATCTAGATTAATATCTAATAGTGTTCAACTATTAAGTATATGAATAAAGTCACCTATTTTCTCAATCAATTATAAAGCAAAATATTATAATATAATATGTTAAATAATTATTTTCAGCAGCCTACACCACACACCTTATGAGAAAAAGAAATAAAAACTCAATATGTGGTATCTGGCTGTTGAGTAGAAGAACTCTAATATGTTTTACCTACAATAATACAAAAAACAATGTAATATGTTGGCTAACAATTGAGTAATTCCATGCGAAGTGATTTTCATAACCAAATATCACTGCTTTTAGAAACCCAATATATAATTTCTCACAAGACAATTCCCCATCATGGTGACCATGACAACCAAGCTTAGCGTGATGACCACAACATGTATGTCGAAAGAAAGTTTTCAAATTGGGGTAAGATATCCATAGCTGAAATTATCACCAAAATACATATACCATATTGTCCCAATTTGATTAGGGTAGTGGCTCGGATTGTTGTAGAATAGCCACAACTGACATCCATGCTATTGCAGTTTAGTTGGGTAGTACGAGGAAAAGTTCTAGATGAGAAATTCATTTATATCTTCTCGTACGAAACCTAGCTACTTTCTGATCCTGTAGAATGCGTCATGTGTTGTCCTTTCAACTATCACTATCCCTTACAACTGTCAGTTATTTGAATATTTCAAGGCAAAAAAAAAAAAAAAAAACTATTAGCTTACTTTAGAACATTGATATTACTTTCTAAATTTGTAAATAAAGTTTAGCTAAAAATGTCATTTTAGCTTGTTTATCTAATTCACTTCATATACATCATATATTAGATTTCATTTGGCGAAGTCATTAAAATAATATTTTATTTATCTGTTATTATTTCATTATTTAGCATATCTAGTAGTCATATTTTTAAATCTAAACATTTTTTTTATTTAATATCTTTTATTTTAACGATAACTTTTATATAATCATCTTTTGTCAAACAATGATTTTAATCTAATGGTTAAAATCGAGATTAATATCTAATAATGTTCAATTATTGAATATACATGAATAAAGTCACGTTTTTTCCCAAACAATTATGAAGCCACATACTACAATATAATATGTTTTAGCTACAGTAATATTAAAAATAATGTAATAAGTTGGCCAACATTTGAGTAATCCCATGCAAGGTAATTTGCATAACCCAATGACATTGATCTAACAGGCCTAATATATAATTTCTCACCAAGGCAATTTTCATGATGATGACCACGACCACCATGCTTAGCTTGATTACCACAATGTACATGCTGAAAAGAGTTTTTCCGAATTGAAGTATGCTACCCATAGCCATAATTATGGCTAAAATACGAGCGCAAGATTATCCCAATTTAATTAGGGTGGTGGCTCATATTATTGTACAAGAGCTACCCTTGATGTCATTGCTATTGTGGCTTGGTTGGATAGTATGTGAGATAGTTTTAGATGAAAACTTCATTTCATTTCTTTCTTCGGCATACATAACCACCTTACCGACTCAGTATAGTGCATCATGTGCTTTCCTTTCAACTGTCAGTTATCTGAATATTTTGAGCAAAAAAAAGCTATAAACTTGCATTAAAGTATAGGCTTTGCTTTCTAAATTTGTAAATAAAACTTAGCTAGAAATGTCATCTTAGCTAGTTAATGTAATGCAATTCCTATATAACACATATTAGATTATTTACACATTTGGCCAAGTCATTAAAATAATATTTTAATAATTTACTATTATTTCTTTATTTAGAACGGTCATATTTTTAAAATCCAATAATCATATTTGTAATTTTATCTAAACATATTTTTCTTTAATATCATTTATTTTAATGTTAATTTTTATCTAATCATCTTTTGATCTAATAACGATTTTAATCTAACGGTTAAAATCTAAATTAATATTTAATGATGTTCAATTATGAAATATATATGGATAAAATCATCTATGTTCTCAATCAATTATGAAGCCACGTACTATAATATAATACGTTTTTACTAAAGTAATATAAAAAAATAATGTAAAATGTTTAGCCAACATTTGAGCAATTCAATATCCAAAATGGAATGCGACTTGTTTAAGATATTTTTGAAAATCTGAACATTGGGAGTAGAGCATCAATGATATTTTTGAAAGTTTGAAGGTCAAATTTTGAATTTGCAAAAGAATTGAGGGTTGGGGTAAAATATAATTTCCCTGAGATATTAAAGAAACGACATCGTCTAGCTCCTCCTTTCGGACCTTTCCCCTGCGCCGTTCAACACGGTCTTCCTCCTCTATATGTATAATCGCAGCCCCCATTTTTGCCGAATCTCCAAAACTCAACGACACACGGATTCGTTCTAATAGGGGGGAAAAAGAACCAACTGGGCTTTCTCTCCGGCGCATATTCAACAACATGTTCTACAGAGGGTAAGGCACTTCTTCGATTAGTTTTAGATTTAGATTTTTGGTACACAGACTCTGATTTCCTATGTGAGTTGGGTTTTTTAACGAGTCTCCTTAATTAATTTTTGTGTTTCTATTTATCTTTCTTAATTATGTATATCCATAGCTCGAATTGGTTTTTTTTCCCTTTCTGGGTATTTGTTTTGAACGGAAGAACTTGTAGAACTGGGTATTTGTTTCCAGCTTTCACCTAATTTTGCAGCATACCCCTCCGCTAACTTCATTTGGGATATAGATATTCCGTCAAGCCCATGATTTATTACGAGTGAGGTGTTATGATTAACTATTTAAGTACGGAAAAAGTTATGTGTGCGAGGTGATAGGTTGAGATGATAAACATGTAGTAGCAGAATTGATAACTACTATTTTATTCTTAAGATGAAAATGATGAAAACGATAAAAAGGGATTTTTTTTTTTTTTAATTTTCTTTTTTAAAATCCTATTTAACAGCCAACATTGTGCTGAAGATGATGCTTTTTGATTGTTTAAAACGTCATTGTTTTATATGCTCTATAAAATAACTTTACTTTCATTTACTTAAAATTTGGACAGACGGAGGTACATTGTTCAAGTGTATGCATAATTTGTATGTTTGTAATTGTTCTCCATGGTTCTTATGCTTGCAGTTCAGCATAGATAAATGCATTTATTTTAAATACTTGAAGTTCAGCAAGATATGATGCAGTCATCTCCCTTTTCTAGATTTTCAGGAGTTGCCCCTTTGATGCCGTGTTTATGTTCTAGAACAACTTAGTGGGGAAGCCAATGGTTTATAAATCAAATGACAGATCTTCCTTTGGAATGTGAGGTGTGAATTATATATTCTAAGGATGCCATATCGTTATCCCATTAAAAAAAATAAAGTTAGATTCAGGAAAGCAATGGTGGCATGCTATCTCAGTGTTCTTTGGTGATAGCCAGCCTTACAAAATAGGTGCTGATACTTTTATTTTTTCCTTTTTTGGGTTATAGTTCAGATAATGATACTTATACCCAAAGGAGAAAAAAGAACCCTACAAGCCATGTGAAACTGATCATGAATCTGCAATGATCGAATTTCTCATCTACCACAACACAGATGTCAGCACATTTTTCAATAATGGCTTTGGTGTACCATATGCTAGTCTAAGGTCATAATTCGAAGGATTATAGTATCTCGAATTTTTTTGTCAGAAGGGGGTGATAGGATGTTAAATGCATGAGGGACGCACCATGCTTTGGGAGTAGTGAATTGTTATCCATCCATTTGTGTGGGATTCTAGTGTGGGATTCTAGAAAAACTTAACTTGGAAATCTGTGGTGGAGTATTGCAATGTCGGTTTTCAAATATTTCAAACACATGTAACTAAAAACAATTATTTTCTTTACTTACCATTGGTGAGCTACTGTAACTTATATTTCTGGTGCACACTAATCATAGCTACATGGAATGCCCTTTCATGAAAGCAGGCTTTGATAATGTTTAGAGCCCTCCCTTCTCAACCTAATCAGCTTTTTGACAGCAATATATGTTGGGACTGCTTTTCATGGTGAAGGAAGATACCAAAATATAGTAGAAATTAGCAAGGGACTGAACCTAGCTACTGGAAATGTAAGCCGTTAAGGTTTAGAATGTTAATTGAAAAGCATCCTCCTGGGACACCATGCACCTGACCCAAGCATATGGTTGCTTAGCCCTTAAATTGCCTGAAAGAGAATGGTGATAATTAATCCGAGAACTAGGTCAGCATGCAGATTCCCGCACAAGCACTCAAATAATTTGTTGAGCCATTTAATCTATGTAGGGTGAGCCAGTAATTGGTTGATGTGCGGGAAAGTCCAAATTCCCAACATTAACAGCTTATGGTTATGGGAATGGATAAGGTTAAACATTATCGCCTTGTTCTCAGGAAGATGAGGCAAAAGAATGGAAATGCTTGAAGATGGATTTTATTGGGCAAAGCATAAAAATAATCGAATACTTGTGTGAGTATTTTCATTTTCATCCTCCCCACACCCCAAGAACAAAACTAACCCCATTTTCCAGGGTGCAACTTGGGCTCTCTTACAAGATTTTCAGATTTTCTCGTGATGTTGAATTTATGTATCTAGCTATCATTGTCATTGAATTGGCTTAAAACAAATGCTTGTGAAAAATTAACATGGTGGCTTTTTATGAAATCCTAAATTTGAACTTATCTATCATCAATCCTGGTGTCCAATATAATTTTCTTTGAAGTTCTCATTCCAGATGATACATTTGTATCTTGTAATGTATGCTTTTTGATAGGTGTATCTTGTAATGTATGTAAGAACAAATGAATCTTCTAATATTCATATTTGAAGTTCACATTCCTGATATGCATTTGTACCTTGTAACTCACACCCTCATGGGATTGGGCGCCACTGCCTCACTCAACTCCCCATTTTAGGGAGGGAAGTGCCATTTGTAGCATGGTTCATTGGCAACACACTAGAACTAAGTAATTTTGATTTCTTTGTAGTTTGTGAATGAATCCTTGACAAATTTTCTTTTCTGCTTTCTACATGGATATTGTAACTGGCAGTAAATTTGCTGATGGTGGGGATGGGCGTGAAATGGGTGCAAAACGTCAACGGGTAGTTGATCAGGGACCTCCATTCTATGGGACTTCCCCCGGTCCAAGTTTTATGTACAATGCATCTCCTTATTCCTATGTCAATCCATCTCCACCCTTCCCTGTTGTCCGAATTCGCGGTCTTCCATTTGATTGCACAGAAACTGATGTGGCTGAGTTCTTCCATGGTTTGGACATAGTTGATATTCTTTTTGTGCACAACAGTGGAAAGTTCACCGGGGAAGCTTTTTGTGTCTTGGGGTACCCTCTTCAAGTTGATTTTGCTCTTCAAAGGAATAGGCAGAACTTGGGCAGGAGGTATGTTGAGGTTTTCAGGAGTAAGAGGCAGGAATACTATAAGGCAATAGCGAAGGAAGTTTCAGATACTCGGGGTGGTTCACCACATCGAAGGGTCCAAAGGGCTAAATCTTATGATGAGGGGAAGGACTCAGCTGAACACACAGGTGTACTGAGGTTGCGGGGATTGCCATTTTCTGCTGGTAAGGATGATATAATGGAGTTCTTTAAAGATTTTGTTTTGTCAGAAGAAGCAATACATATTACAATGAACTCGGAGGGAAGGCCTACTGGGGAAGCATTTGTGGAGTTTGCAAATGCAGAAGATTCAAAAGCAGCAATGGTTAAAGATAGGATGACTCTTGGGAGTCGATATATAGAATTGTTCCCATCCTCGCAGGGGGAATTGGAGGAAGCAGTTTCCAGAGGGAGGTGACTTTGTATTGGACCTTTTCTTTAATTTCCTATCTTGAGAGAAGCCTCTCAAAGCTTGTTACTGGACGTATGTGTTTTTATGAACTGAACTTTAACATTGCATTGCTATCACCTTTTGAGGTCAGAAGATACCTTCACATCGTTTTTTGATGACAGTATTTTCAATTTGTGTATGGAATTGAATATTAGAAGCTATTATGCATGCATTAGATTGTGCTATATATTTCAATTTTGCTTGTTAATTAGTATTTGACCTTGGCTTTACAAATGGGTGGGGATTATTGCTTGAAATGGGCTATGGATGAATTAACCCTGATGTATGGTAT